>NC_056726.1:1714080093-1714380093 GCF_019279795.1 Protopterus annectens | reverse complement strand
TGTCTCTGTAGTTACTGCAGCTCTGCACATCACCCTTATTCTTAAAGATAGGTACCAAAACACTTTTTCTCCACTCCTCAGGCATCCTCTGACTTTCCAAAATTTCATTAAACAATCTAGTTAGAAATTCCACTGCCATTTCTCCTAAGTACCTCCGTGCTTCCATTGGTATGTCATCTGGGCCAACAGCCTTTCCATTCTTCATCCTCTTCATAGCTGCCCTTACTTCCTCCTTGCTAATATGTTTCACGTCCTGTCTATCTATCAATCTGACTATCCCCACATCATCCAACCTTCTCTGTCTCTCATTCTCTTCCTTCATCAGCCTCTCAAAATACTCTTTCCATCTACTCAACACACTCTCCTCTCTTGTGAATACCTTTCCCTCACTATCCTTTATCACTCTTACTTGCTGCACATCTTTCCCAGCTCTGTCCCTCTGTCTAGCTAATCGGTATAGGTCCTTTTCTCCCTCTTTAGTGTCCAATCTCTCATACAACTCTCCATATGCCTTATCCTTAGCTTTTGCCACCTCTCTCTTTGCCATGCGCCTCATCTCCTTATACTCATGTCTACTTTCTTCATCTCTTTGACAATCCCACTTCTTCTTCGCCAGCCTCTTCCTCTGTATACTCTCCTGTACTTCCTCATTCCACCACCAGGTCTCCTTGTCCTCCTTCCTCTGTCCAGATGTCACACCAAGCACCTTTCTAGCAGTCACCCTTACTAGTTCTGCTGTAGTTACCCAGCTATTCGGTAACTCTCCACTGCCTCCCAGTGCCTGTCTTAACTCTTCCCTAAACTCCACTTCATAATCACCCTTTTTTAACTTCCACCATTTAATCCTTGGCACTGCTTTCACACTCCTCCTCCTCTTCTTGATCACCAACGTCATTCTACAGACCACCATTCTATGCTGCTTAACTACACTTTCCCCTGCCACCACTTTACAGTCTCCAATCTCCTTCAGACTGGCCCTCCTACATAGGATATAATCCACCTGTGTGCATCTTCCTCCACTCTTGTATGTCACCCTATGCTCCTCCCTCTTCTTAAAATATGTATTCACCATAGCCATGTCCATCTTTTTCGCAAATTCCACAATCATCTGACCTTCTGCATTCCTCTCCTTAACACCATACCTACCCATCACTTCCTCATCCCCTCTGTTCACTTCACCAACATGCCCATTAAAGTCCACTCCAATAACTAGTCTCTCACCCTTGGGTACACTCAGCAAAACTTCATCCAACTCACTTCAAAATTTCTCTTTCTCATCCATCGCACACCCAACTTGTGGAGCATATGCACTAACAACATTCATCATTACACCATCAATTTCGAGCTTCATAAACATCACTCTGTCAGACATTCTCTTCACGTCTAAAACACTCTTGGCATATTGTTCCTTTAGTATAACCCCTACCCCATTTCTCCTGCCATCCACACCATGATAAAACAATTTGAACCCGTTTCCTAAACACCTGGCCTTACTTCCTTTCCATCTGGTCTCTTGCACACACAATATATCAACCTTCCTTTTCTCCATCATATCAGGTAGCTCTCTTCCTATACCAGTCATACTGCCAACATTCAAAGTTCCTACCTTCACTGCTACACTCCTAACCTTCCTCCTCTCTTCCTGCCTTCGGGCATGCCTTCGCCCTCCTCTTCTCCTTCGGCCAAATGGAAGACACTAAATTCTTTAAAACAGATTTTCAACCCAGAAAGAAACTGCAGACAAAATATTCCTCATATGTTCACAATTGGTCTGAATAAGTTTTAACATACGAGTCCAACAATTCAAAATTCTGAAAATCAAAGTTGAAAAAGTATACACTTTTCTTTCCATGCTTATCAACCTTCCCACCCTTATCAGAAAGAGTAGGATTGGAATTTTCTAAATGTTTAACATTAGTAGGATTAACTAAAGCTATAGCCGTTGGATCAGGTTTGAGAAGAATGTATAAATGTTTAAAAGATTAAGGAACTTTATACATTCTATCTGCCTTTTATGGGTAGCAGGCTGACTATTAAGAAAACTGCATGTAGTGACACACACATCCATCAGAGTTGGCAGAACTGGAGAAATGGGAGAAGGTTCTAGAAATTTCGTCTGTAACATATTATTTTCTAGGGGACTGAGAAACTCAGTGTTCTTCCACTGAAAACACTAGCACATTCTGGAAATAGTCTTAGAAAAAGAGAAACTCCCACAGTGAGAATCATAAAATGAGGTCTCTTCTGAGTTTGAAACAGAAAACTGAAGAGAAAATCCTGTTACAGTTCCTTCATCTTCCTGTCCAGATTCAGAATCTTGAATCTTTTCAGAAGAAATATCCCTATTTTTTATCAAAAATCACCTTATTAGAAGCATCAATAGCCTGAATTAGTCTCTGAGCAAGACCTAGTAAAGTACTCCTCTCTGAGAAAATTTGAGGAGGAGTAGTTAGTTTTGTTTTTTTGACAGGAAAAATGAGGCCAGCAATTTTATTAACAGTGGCAGCAGCTTCTCTATGGATGGGCACAACATTCAGAACAAATTGGAAAGTCTTCCCTTTTCTCTCACCCAGGACTGACAAGAATGGCTTGGACTGGGAAGTCTTCACTTTTTCTCTCACTCAGGACTGACAAGAATGGCTGGGACGGAATTCTTCCCTTTTCTCTCACTAACTACTCCTCCTCAAATTTTCTCAGGACTGACAAGAATGGCTCTTCCTTGCCCACTGAGAAGACCCCAACAGCCAGAAAGGATGTTGCTAACCCCTGGTCCATAGTGGATGTATGTGCTACACCATAGGCTACTTGTCATTCCATACTTTCACACCCCAAACTAAGGCTATAAAGCCAAAGGAGGTGGAGTTTCAATATTTATCAAAGACATACACACCTCCAGGCTGGTCAAACAGTATGATGCACAGGAGACACTCCAGGTGTAGTTAACTAACACCTATTCAAGTCATAGCTAGCTACAGACCCCCAACCATGACTCAGGAGGCCCACTCCACCTATCTGGACTTACTTGAATCAATCAAGATTCAACCCTATACCCTAATCATGGATGACTTTAACTACCCAACCATAGAGTGGAAGATCTATTCGAACACAAACATGAATGCCCAGAGATTCCTCAACTTCCTCAGTGCCAATGCATTGGATCAGCTGGTTGACACCCCCACAAGAGGCAAAAATATCCTGGACCTAGTACTAACCAACATGAGTAGCCACTGTAGCACATCTACAGTATCATCCTCCTTGGTACAATCCAACCATAAAGCAATCACTTTCAAAGTCGCCATCTCCCCTGACCCCCCTTCATCCCAGGGTCAGTTGAATCAAGCACTAATGTCCAAGCCTACACCAAAAAAACTATATGAGCACCTATATAGCTGCATGGACACAGCAATACCTGACAGGACTAAATCATCTTCCTATAGGAAAAGTAAACCTGTCTAGTGGACAGCAGCAATAAACAGACTCTATAATAAAAGGAAAAAATTGCTGTCCAGGACCAAGAAGGAGCAAGTGCCAAGTTGGAAGCAATCTCTCCTCTGTCTGAACAAGCAAATAAGGTCACTGGTGAAATCCTCTAAGGCTAACTTTGAGTCCAAATTGGCCACATCCACTAAGGACAATCACAAGGCCTTGTTTGCTTATGTCCACACTCTCAAAGGTAACTTTCAAATCTGCTCTGAACTGGTGGTCAAGAATACCACATACACAAATGCCATATATATCGCCAACCTGCTGGCAGGCAAGTTCAGTGAAAATGTCACCGCCATGTCAGCCCGATCAGTAAACCAGGACATCCCCAGCACCTGACCCCCTCCCCTCATCACCAGGGAGCAGAATATTAATGCCATCTCAAAGGCAAAAAATACAGCCTCCATGGAACCCAACATCATCCTTGGCTGTTTCCTACATGAACTTAGGCAAGAGCTCTGAGCACCACTAGGCACCCTATTCAGCCAAAGGCCGTGCACCAACTTCATTCCAGAAGAATGAGGGACAGCCACTGTCATCCCTCTGCACAAATGTGGCACATCCACCGAGCCAGGCACTTATATGCCCATTAGCCTAACTAGCCTGATCTGCAAGTCCATGGAACACATTATCATGGACCTTATAAACAAGGGCACTGGTATCCTCCAAATGCTTGATCCCACTCAGTTTGGTTTGTCAAAGGGAGATCATGCCTGTTAAACTTGGTTGCCTTCTTCAAAACAATCACCAAAGTCATGGAAGAGGGCAAGACAGTGCACACCACCTACCTTGACCTAGCCAAAGCCATTGACACTATTACCCACTCGGGCATAACCCATATGTTACCAAATGGGTAGCTAACTGGTTCACTGATAGAACCCACTCAGTCAAAATAGGGGAAGCCACCTCTAGTAGTAGACCTGTAACAAGCAGCGTACTCCAAGGATTGTTTTTGGGGCCTCTACTGTTTGGGATATACTTTTCTGAGGTGCAAGCCAAAACCATTGGTCTGTGGCTGACCAAGTTTGCAGATGACTGCAAGCTGGGCACTGTCATAAATTCCCCTAGTGATATTTACATCCTCCAAGAGGGCCTTAACCAAACTAATGACTGGTGCCAGAAGCATGGCCTCATACTGAATGCTAAGAAATGTATCATTATCCCCTTTGGAGAAAATGGTATCCCTGCTAATTATCACATTAATAACAGTGTACTAAGCATGCAATCAGTCGTGAGGGACTTGGGAACCCTGGTTGATAGAAACCTGACTTTTGACCATCATGTGGCCTACATTGTACAGAAGGCTTTCTACATGGCCTACCTCATAAGAAAGGGAATTTCATCCAGGAACAAGAGGGTCATAACATCCCTGTACTCCTCCCTTACCAGATCCATTATCGAATTGAATTCCCCTTCGGCATGTACCTTGCCAAGCACGTGCAGCAGTTGGAGAGACCAAAGAGTTTCCTGCCCAGGAGGCTAAAAGCCCTGTCCCTCTACTCAGTCTCATACAGATTGCTCAGAGGTGACCTGTGTCTGGCATACAAGGCCATCTCAGACTCAGCCTTGATGGAGTTGTTCCATATCTGTAAGTCAAACTCCACTCGCAAACCCACAAGCAAGGTCTGAACCTGGTCTGTGACATTAACAGAACTTTTTGCAGGATACATTTGTGTCCCAACAACTCCCCCATCTGTGAAATATACTTCCTCTCCATGTCAAGCAGAGTACCTCAGTAACCCTCTTTAAGATGAACCTGGACGACTGAATGGGAATCAGAAAATATACCCTTGGGATCCCACCTGTGACTCTGCTGGACAGGGAAAACAGGTGCTGACTTTGTGGGAACATGGGTTAAATTCTTGGCTAGGCTTATAAGGGCCTCTGGGCCAATAGTCTAGTATCATTCTATGGACCTATGAACCTATGCTGCAAAAGATGAGAGTAGTCTGAGGAACAAGCTATGGCCACAGCAGAGTCAGATACCTATGGTTGAAACAAACTGCTAGCCTGCTGTGGTGGCAAAGGCTGTTAGGTTAACTTTTTCTTTTTATGGCTGGAGGAAGAACCGGCCATGGGACCAGTAGTTTGCTTAATAGTCCATCTGAAAATGGTACCTCTTTCCCATGGAAAACAAGCAGCAGAAGCTGGTAAAAATTTAAATTCTTTGAAAGTCACTTTTTTACATAAAAACACAGTAAAAAGAAATTTAAAACACTTTGACCACCCCCAAAAGCAAAATAAATACAATTAAGCAAATTTTAATCTAACAGGAAAAAACATTTAAAAGTACAGTTAAGTCCTATGACAGTTCATTAAAACACATACTCCTAGCTTAAAATCATTTTCCTAAACAGGAAAGTGCAATAAAGCAAACATACAGCAGTTACGTTGTCACCTCACAGCAAGAGGTTTTCCGGTTCAATTCTCAGTTAGAGTACCTTCTTTTCAGAGTCTGCATGTCCTCACTGCATTCGTGTGGGTTTCTTCTATGTGGTCCTGTTTCCTCCCCATGTTACAAAGACATGCATCTCAACTTTTTCTCCCTAGACCTCCGCTGAAAACTTGCTTCATTCCAAGTTGGACTTTCCCAGTAAAGAAATGTTAAATGCATTTGTTGATGTGGATGTTTTTTCCCCTAAAGGGAACTTATCTTCCCAGCAAAGGAACACCAGAAACTGAATACCAATCCTCAAAAGTCTGCACAGGAGCACTATCTTCACTGGCAGGAAGTTCTGTATGGCCTAGTACCCAAACCTGTCTTTTTGTTCAGCTCAGTTCAAGATGACTAATGGTTTGGGCTTGTGGAAGATGTTCTGAAGCTTTGGAAGTGAGCTGGCTGTTATATTCAAGGCATGATATAATTCATATAGCTAAGGCTTCTATAGCAGTGATCAATATGATAAACTTTAGTACTGACTGAGCAGGACAATAACTGGAAGACCATGCAATAGCCTGGGAATTAGTACATTGATGCTGTATCCAGGCTTCAAGCATTAGTAAATTTGATATTCTATATGAGATCTTGAGTTGAAATATTATGACTTAGCAAGTAATTCTGTGGGGGATGCAAAGGACAGAGACAGATGAAGTGTTATTCCTAATGATTTCTGGGGAGTACTAACCTGTAATGGTGAATCATCAGGATTGGTTTTGGTAACAGTTATAGAATTTTTCATGCATTTTTGACTTCATAGGTTCCTAAATCTGAATTTTAAGCTTGCAATCTACTGATTTTTTTAGAAAATAGACTTACATAACCCAAATCTTTGTTTATCGTCTTCTTCTTCTTCTTTCGGCTGCTCCCCTCAGGGGTCGCCACAGCAGATCAAAATCTTTGTTTATATGGTTCATTAAATAATCTCATAAATTGTTAATTTAGACAGAAATATGCATTGATTAGCTGGCAGTAGAATCTTAACCCATAGTCTAGATAGATGCTCTATATCAAATTGATCACCTTTTTTCTTGTTTATATTTAGTCTTAGTAGCACATTACCCAGGACAGTGTTAACTTAAAGACTGACATTTTCAGACACAATGTTTCTAATACAATAACTTCCAAATATGGCTTAAAGTTCAATCATCATTAACCTCAGGAGCCTATATGTCAATAAAATAAAGTTAAGAGCCTTCTTTACTTATCTGTGCAGTTTAAGTATTATAACCGTAACACTTTCTTTGTGAGACATCAAAAATTGTTCCAAGCTATTTCATTATACAATCACAGAAATGCATTGTACTCTGTAATTTTCCTAATCAGTACAATATACAATAACACATTTTTATTTCTGGAATATTTTAATACTCCCTTTAGTATTGCATGAATTATCCTACATGCCTTCCTTACTATTGTGGTTGCTAAGATTTTTGTCTATAAATCTGCTGCGGTCTCTTTGTACACTGTTAGCTATGAGCATATGTTCATCATCTCTTCGCTCCATACCCTACTCCCAGTTTCCATCCACCACTCTTACTGTGCCATTATACTTCCCACATACACATCTTACCTGTGACACCCATTCTCTAACCCTTCAGAAACAACTTTACTACAATTATACTAACACTCCTGTTTCTATTTTCCTATCTCCAAAATCCCATCTAACATTTAAAATCATACCCATCAATGTTTCTCCTTCCCATACTGCTTTGCACTATATCTATTCATGCTCATGCTCCTATCCAGCAGTATCTATCCATTATTCTATGTTTCATATTCTACTTTTCCCAAGTAAACCCTCACTACTTCTTATTTTAACTACATCCTCATACCCTGTCCTTTCAAATCCCTCAATTTTTTACATTTCAGAAACATAACAGAAGATACTAGGACAACCTGACTCTCTTCTTTCATAGAAGATACTTTCTTCCTACCTTCTACCAGCTTTCTGACTCCACCACCACTAAGTATCCTACAGCCCTGCACCTTCTTGTTTCCTTCTAGAATATAGATTCCTCTACTGAATTATGCCACTGTTTAGCTTATCCTTTTTTTTTCTCCTCATACTAAGCCATTTCTCATCTTACAATGACTCAAAAATACATTTAAATATCTCTCTAACTCTGTCTCAACAATCTATCCACACCTCCTCCCTGATTTCTTTACACATTGCACCAAACCTATTTAATGATACCCCTCACCTTTATCCCAAATATAGACTGATTAACATAATTTCAATTCAAATCAAAATAAATTAAGTCAAAAAATTATCTCCAAAGACCAAGAATCAGTAATACCCCAGTATACTAATATCTTCCTAGGAGGAGACATTCACCCTAAACCTCGTCCCACCAGCCAGCCCTATACCTCTTACCATCCAACCTAACAACCTACATATGGGAGATTTAATTTCCCCGCTATTGACTGGGAATCCAACATGGCCTCCAATCTGCAAGCACAGAGATTCATGGACTTTATAAATAAAACACCCATGACCAAATAGTGAATAGGCTCCAACATACAGGACCTTCTACTCATCAGTATGGGAGAATGCTGCACCTTAACCCCACAGGGTGTTATCGTCCCTGGTAAGCTCTGATCATAAAGTTGTGTCTTTCTAAATAAGAATCACCTCCATAATCCTAGTAAAACTCATAACAGTTAGGGACCATTCCAAGGCAAATTGTTTTTTATTAAGTGATGGTCTGTCAAAGTTCAGTGCCCCTCCAAACACAGAAAACACAGCAGCTTATGCTAACTTGCTCTCTATAACTCTGTATAACTATGTCAATGGCTGCACAGAGGCTGCTGTACATACCAGATGTAAACCCAGAACTAGCCCCAGAAACAAACTACCCTGGTGGCATCCCAAATTAAACAGGATATGCAACAAAAGGGAAGAAATATGGCAAAAATCAGGAGGGATAATTCCCATAGAGGTAAAATTATTTCATGAAGCTAAATAAGCAACTAAGAGGACAAGTTAGGTCAAACAAAGCCAAGTTTGAGGTTAAGATAGCCTTCCAGGTGACAGAAAACCATAATTAAGCATGGAGCAATGGGATAAACTGGTGGTTAATGGTGCCATATTCACTAAGCCTGATGATACAGTGAATTTGTTAGTGGACAAATTCACTTTCAATTTTACCCACTCTCACCTACAATCATCTCCCAAGAAATACCCACAATCATGAACCCACCCCCAACTGTAACTAGGGAGCATGTACTAACAGCACTTCTTAAATCCAAGAACTCAGCCTCACTGGACCTCAGCAACATTCTGCGATGCCTCCTGATTAGTCTAAAATATGACTAATCAAGACACTGGAGTCATTATTTAACCACTGGCTTAAACAGGCTTTCTGTCACAAGAATAGAGGACTGTGAGAGTTGTCTGCCTTCATAAGGGAGGACCTTAAACAGATCCTGGAAATGTGAGACTCATTAGTTTCACTAGTCTTATTTGCAAAGCCATGGAAAGAATTATCATGGAAATTATCAACAAGGACATAGGAAACCTCCAGACATGGGATCCATCCCAGATGGCTTTGTCAAATGAAGATCATGCTTATTGAACCTGGTGGGCATCTTTGAAACAGTCACTAAGGCAATGGATCAGGGGAAATGGTGTATACTGCCTATCTAGATCTGACTGAAGCATTTGATACAATACCTTACTTGGGCATCATCTACAAGCTTATGGAACTAGGCATAAACCCCATTATAACTTATTGGATATCAGGCTGTCTCACAGATAAGTGGTTAGGATTAGTGAAGACACCTCCACAAAGAGGCTAATCACCAGTGGAGTCCCCCAGGGTTCTGTGCTGGGCCATCTCCTCTTTGGCATCTACTTCTTGGATGTCAAAGCCAATGCCAAAGTCATCTGGCTAACCAAGTTCGCAGATGGTTGCAAGCTGGGAGAAGTCACTGAAGCCCCCCAGGATAAGAACACCCTTCAGAAAAATCTAGGACAGACAAACACTTGGTGCCAAAGCCATAGCTTAAAACTCAATACCAAGAAATACATTATAGTACCTTTTAAGAAGATGGCAACCTCAGGTAACTACATCCTCAATAAAATGTCCCTAAAAGTCGATTCATTAGTCAGGGATCTGGGAACTCATGTAGCTAGTAACCTTTGACCAACATTTGTCCAAGGTAGTAAGAAAATCCTTCTATGTTGCTCAGCTTATAAGTAATGACATGGCATCTGGAACCAGAGAGCTCATTGTACCACTGTACTCAGCTATCATCAGACCCATCATAGAGTATAATGCCGTCTTTGGTGTATACTTGACCAGACACATGCAGCAACTGGAACATCTGCTAAAGTTCCTTATTAAAAGAATCCAAGGAGTAAACACAATGTCCTACACTGATTACCTCAAAGCCCTGTTTCTTTACTCAGCATCCTACAGACTTCTAATAGATGATCTTTGCCTGGCATCAAAGGCATCCCTGCACTCTGTTTTGATGAACCATTTGTAGATCTGCAAAACAGACAGCATCAGAAATACTAGATTAAAAGACCTAAATTTTGCCTGTGACATAAATAGGACATGTTGAAGAGACAGATATGTTTCTCAGAGAATTCTCATTCTCTGGAACAGGCTCCTCATTCATGTGAAGCAGAGTTCCTCCCTAACCATATTTAAGAGCAACTTAGACCAATGGATGTGTAATCAGAAATTCACCCCTTGTGGTACCTATGTTTCTGATGAAATGAGGCAATCAGTAAATCACCCCCTATATAAATCAAATTTGAGGGTCACATTTGGGTTGCACAACTAGGTTTATAAAGGCCATAGTGGTTATTATCCTAGTATACACCTATGAACCTATCAAAACAGACATCAAGACAATTCCCTTCTAAGCACTACTGTAACCTCACAATGGTCTTCCCCTATCCCATGAATCTAACTTTTGCCACCATAAATATTGGAAGCATAATAAATAAAACTACTGAGCTACATGCCTAGATTAGCTTTTTCAAGCTTGATATTCTCAGTATAACTGAAATTTGGCTTAAACCCAGCGTGAATGACTCTGAAATTATACCTCTCCAGCTCTAATATCCATAATGACAGTATAAAGGGGAGAATTGGTGGTATTCCTCTAATATTTCCCAACAACTACTGCATGTACCTCTACAACAAGCCAGTACCAAAATTCAGTTCACCAGAACTTATTACTTTCCTGAAAATAAACAAATATGAACAATTATATATTACTGTCCTTTATATCCCTCCTTGGGACAATACATCTACATTGGAAGCTATCCTACATTGAATATCCATAACAATTTCACAAGAAAAAATATTACTGGGTGATATCTATATTAATCTACATTCCCAACATCCACTATGTACCTATATGGTTTCATACAACTAATTAATAGCACAACATATTATAGCAAGACATCAAATTCCTTATTAGACTGGATCCTAATATTAGACCCTAGCAAATTCACCGCTACAGGTACAGTGTCAGACTCTCTCAGTGATTGTCTCCCAATCTATACAACTAGACACCCAATCTATACAACTAGACAGCTCACACATCCACTCATGTTTATAAAACAACATACAACATGTCCAAGTTTAACCAGAAATATTCATTACTACCCTATCATCTATCAGCTAGAGCATCCTAAAATTCCTCCCCTTAGATAAGGCTGTAAATGAATGCAATACAACTTTCCTAAATATCCTAAATAGCCTTGCACTCCCCCCAGAAAGAAGAGACTAAAAATAAATAATGCAATTTGGCTATCCAAAAAACACAGAATGCTAAGACAAGATAAAGAAAAAGTGTGGAAAAAGGACAAAAATATAAAACACTACAATCTCTTGAAAACTTCAGAATGCTCCAAAACCATAGTAAAAACAAATGAATGAATACTAAAAGCTATACTATAACAACTTTCAGAACAAACACAACCCTAAAAAACTGTGGTCAGCCGTTAAAGAAACCTTACATCCCGGCCAAAGTTTTAACCCTAACCCCTCTCCTAATAACTCACCACTCAAAACTGCAATAAAATTTAAATCTTATTTCATAGATAATATAGAGTCTCTAACTAAGGATTCTCCAACATCTAATCCCAACCCTGACCAACAACCACATATCACCACATCCACTTTCACATTCAAACCTGTGTCCACATTCTATATAGAAGTACTCTTAAACAAACTGGAACCATGTGCTACTTTAGCTGGTGACATTCCAAGTGAGCACACTAAAACAGCAGCCAATAGAGTGCCTATCCTGTCTCAATCTTTATAATTAGGTCAGTCCAGAAATGTCATATCCCCCCTCCCTCTTGGAAGAAATGGATATTATCCTTCTACATAAAGGAGGAAATTCAAGAGA
This sequence comes from Protopterus annectens, assembly GCF_019279795.1. Classification (NCBI taxonomy): domain Eukaryota; kingdom Metazoa; phylum Chordata; order Ceratodontiformes; family Protopteridae; genus Protopterus; species Protopterus annectens. Next base: position 1,714,367,795 of record NC_056726.1, on the reverse strand, counting down.
TATCACAAACTTTAGATGTACAGCAATACCCCCCCCCCAAAAAAAAAAAAATACTTGAAAAATGTATTGAAAAACAGTTGCTAAACTATCTCCTGCAGGAAGAACTCCTGTCCCCAACACAACATGTCTTCTATCCCTCCCACAGTAGTAAGACTACACTTCAAACCTTTGTAGATACTCTCATTAAAACTAGAGATAAGAGCAAACTAGTCTCATCCATACTTCTAGACCTCTCTGAAGCCTTCAACACAATTTGTCACAGCAAACCTCTACTTCAGATGGCCTCATTAAGTCTATCTCAGCCCACCCTTCTATGATTAGTCAATAAAGTTTCACTTCTCCCTCTCTCCATAGCTCAGAGTCACCACCTTTATACCACAAGGCTCTATCCTTGGTCCCCTCCTCTTAAGCATTCTCATCAACCTTTTCCACACATACTCAAAATCTGCTACCCTAATACAATACAGGCACAACTTCATACTCATATGCATATTAGACAACCTGGCATACCTCCAAGAATTTACACCAAAAGCATTAATAGACAGTGAAACATGGCATTGCAACTCACAATTCATGCTCAACCCCCCCCAATAAGAATATTTTTCCCCAAAATCCCTCTCTCATGGAAAAACAAAATTTAAAATACTCTCTTAATAATACAACAATTGAAGTCACTTTTCATAGCAATTTATTAGAGATGATAGTGGATGATAATCCTAAATTCAATTTGCATATACAAAATAGCATAAAAACCCACCAGAAAGTAGACGTTTTACAAAGCCAAAAACTTTCCTAGCAATGCAACTAAAACTACTCTTACCCCTACTTATATCTCACTCTCACTAGTTTATGATTATCCCATCCATACTGACCTCCAGGCATTACAAAAATCAAAACTTCAATAATGATATAATAAAGTGGCTACATTTGCAGCATTTTCCAGTTTCAGAATCCACCAGTGTATAGCTCTAAAAAGACTAAATTGGTTAGACCTACTCCATCTTACCACCTATAAAAATCCATCATCAATCTGCTTGTCCAGCACAAAATACCTTTTTACACAACTATGTTCCCAATCAGTCATTACGATTCAATGACCAAAAAATCCTCTCAGTCCAAAACCCTATGAAATCTGCTGGACATGGTCTGTTCTCAAACCATATTGCTAATGCTTGGAACTCCTTGCCTGTATCTAGTAAGTCAATACCTTCCCTGTAGTCCTTTAAAACATTTCTGAAACACTTTCTAGCCAAAATGGGGCTCTGTTCTTGCTCATCCCCAGGATAAACTATATCCCTAAATATGAGCAAGCACCTATCCATACCTTACACATCCTTACTCTCCCTTCTTCACTCACTTCCTTACTTCAGTCTGTTTCTCTCTTCTAACTCTCTTTCTAAATATGTCATAACCCTGTTTTCTTTCTAACTTCATATTGCAGTTCCTGTTTGTATTTTACTAACTTACCTTTAATTTCTCTATAAAGTAGCTAAAATATCTCTAATATTAAATGATTGTTATATAAGTTGCATCTATTCTTAACCAATGTTTTCACATTATGTCTATAGATGTTTTTGTATTATTTTTGAAGACTGTAAAATGTTTGTTCCTAAAATGTTTTTGGAATCCTTCTGTTCTTCTTCCCCCAAGCCTTCACTGGAATTAAACATCTACTCAGTTGGATTGTTCCAATAAGCAAATGGCAATCAATCAGTCAATCAATCAATCAATCAATCAATAAAATATCAGTTTTAGAATCAACGTTAGTAGTATTCTTAAAGCACAATACCATTGTCAGAACATAGGTTACCCCAAACCAGCTATGTCAAAATTTTGTGGAGGTAAAAGTGCTTCTCATCTAGTCATGCCCTGCATATTTTGTCATTCACAGGTACTTCTACCTTTGTAAACAAGATCTTATATTTTGAAGAGTCCAACACCAGCTCCACTGGTCATATCAATTTTATTTGGACTTCTAGTGTTCACAAGAACTGTCCTTACTCCATTATGTCATTATTTGTTTGTAGTTATCTAAAATCAACAAGATATTGTACATTTTTAAATGACAGCATGGGTATATTAAATAATTTATCAGGAATATATTTTCCCTGTACAGGGGATGTTGACCTAAAACAACAAGGTATAGGCAAGTCTCATATATATCTCATTAGATCACTATTAAATGCTAAAATTTTTGCTGAAATTTTGGAGTCATTCAGGACAATGAAAATGACTTGCTTAGTTCATGAGAGGTATTTACCTGGCTACTACATTTGAAAGATTCACTGGGGTGAGCACACTAAAGTCTTGATGTTTAAATGAGAAATTACTAGCTTACATTTTAGCACCATGCAAAAAGCTCTCATCTGATTTTTCCCTACAAACCTAGGTGAACTTCTCTTTTAAGTAATAATATGAAGACCACTCCATGTCTTATCCTACCTACTTTAGTTTACTTCCACTTTTATTTCCTTTGTGACCCATCAGATTCACTGGTTAGCACTTGTGATGAAAATGATTCAACTCTAGGAACATGACAACATGACTGACTATATAACTCAACTTGCTATCGTACATCCTGCACATTCGAAAGACAAATTGTGCTATTAATGCCACTGAAAATAACTAAACCTCTTCTGCAGAAAAAAAACATAAGGTGGGGTAGATACCTCTGTCAATGAATTCCTCCCCTACGGAATGGATTTCCTCTTTACATTAAGCAAAACAAGTCCCTGACTCATTTCAAACATAACCTATATGACAGGATGGGAACTAGAAATTCACATTAAATCTGTCACTTCTACCACAGAAAGAGGGAGTAAGCAGTAAATCTGCACTCAATTAAAGATAAGTAATTAGTGGAACTTTAATCACTACACTTCAAATGACCAAACTCATCAACAGCCTACTATAAATCTGCAAAACTATGTACCTATTTGTATGAAAGGTAAGAAAGTTTTTGGTCCCAGCACTGATTCATTTGTACTCGAAATATGGACTTTCAACCAGGTTATTCTCCTATTACAACTATATGCATGCACACTAAACAAATATATAGAAATGTGTGCAATTTATTTTACAACTTTCTTATTTATCCTTTGTTGAACGCGTTAGTCCCACTCAGCTAGTGGCCTCTTTTCAGGGAGACCGGAGGGTTTTTTTTATATTACAAGGGGAAAGTTGGCCAAGGCATCAGGGTACTTCCCCTACCCTTTGGCATAGGGGGACACATTTGAATGTGGTGCTTCTTCCTTCCTGCTTTCATTCCAGATATGTAGGCGGCCCAGAGAAACAGGAGGAAAGGTGAGCATTAGTGAAGCAGAAAAAGCAACTGAGATTTGAGAATGGAGATGATGAAATAAATAGTAAAAAGCCAAACAAATGAAATTAAGGTTTAGCAATCATTTTGTACCAGAGGAAAAAGAGGTAATGAAGCAAAGAAATGTACCAGAGATTGCAGTAGAAGCATGAATGGATTCTGAAGACCTGTTTGAGAAGAAAGTGTTCGAGGGTGAGATGGAACGTCAACAAGAGTATAATATTACAACCCTTCAATCCAGAGGGCTGTGAGATGGTTATTAAAAATAACTTATTAATCAAAATGAACTAGAGAATGACATTGCATGATCCTGGGGGAGAGAGAATGGAGAAAATACAAGAAGAAGAGAAAGTTGGGAAAGCAGCAGGAAGGATGCCTTATGTGAAAACAGTAAAGCAGGGAGAAACAAGGGTCAAGAGATGAAGGAAGTAAAGAAAAAGTTTACGGTGCAAGTAAGCAGTAAAAAAGAAAAAGGATTAGACAAGTATGAAGTATGGGACTCGGTGATGGCCCCACTGGGTGTTTCAGCAAAACAGGTAAGAGCCTTCATTCTTATTAATAAAGAGATGTTTTGTGATATAATATTCTAGACTTGTCAGGCCATGGAAAACTTTTTAGAAAAAATGAACAAAAAAAAATCATGATAATCCATAGTCAGACTACGTGGTGCAATCTTCCTATAGAGAAACAAAAAAAGAATCATGGTATAATTCAGAAAAGAAATTGAGGCAAAATACTTAAAATAACATATATTGTGATTTATGTAAAGATGTTATGGACACAACAAAATTTATGGTGAAAGAGGTTTATGGACTGGGGGATGGGAATGTGGGGTTATACTAAAAATGGAAAATGATAATGTTATACACATTCCTAATGTTATCAATGTGAATGGTAATAGAGGTTTTGTGAAATATAGAGGACAGCCTAAAACTTGTTTTTTTCTGTGGGAAAGATAATCATTTGATTAGCGAATGTGACAAATGAAAATGTTTTATATTTGGTAAAATAGGACATGAAGCAAAAAATGTAATTTGAAATGTGGTGACACGGGACATGCATGGTTAGAATGTGAAGAAAATGTGCAAATTATAGAAAAAGAAGATGCATTAAAACTAGATCAGGATGAAAAGAAAAGAAAAGAACAGAACAAGAAGGGCAGATTGGGATGCAAGATATTGAAATTAATACAAAAGTAATGCAAAAGAAGGGGAGAAAGAAAGGGAAGAAGTGTCATGGGATGCAAGTGAAGAACAATATCATTAACATGGAATCCCACACAAAGCTACTTGGAGTGATAATAGATGATCGACTCAAATTTAACTTCCATGCCCAACAATCCGTAAAAAAGCAAACCAAAAACTGGGTCTTCTCTATAGGAACAAAAAATTCCTGACTCCAGACTCTCCTGTCTAGCCTTCTCTATGCTGCCCCACTTCTTAAACATCTTTAACCTTCATTAATTACTAAGATGGAACAGTCCTACAATTAAATTGCAAAATTCGCTACAAACCTACCTCATTCATCTCACCACTGTATAGTGCTAAAGACCTTACAATGGCTCTAATTCCCCCATCAGCCACAACTTTCACAACTCCACATAATTCACTTCCTACTCAACAAATCATCTGCTTGCCCCTCCTTATTCAATATTGTATCTTACTCTGCCCCCTCTCTTTATCCCTTTCTGTCTATTACATATTCTTTCCTTTACTATTTATACCTACAAACAAAGTCACAAGGTTAAGGCTTAAACAACTTTACCTCCTTTTTCTGGTACTATATGAAATTGTATAAAGTTATTCCTGTATGTGTTTGAACATTGTAAGTTAATTATGTTTATAACCTGTTTGGGATCTCTTTCATTTGAAAACTGTTATATGTTTGTCATTTATTGAATTTTATACCCTTGTTTATTATTTTTTTTTTACTTTGCTTATTCCTTATTTTTCATAATATTTTTCATAATATCGTATAAGCATTTTGGAGCTTTTATCCTTGAGTCTCCACTGAAAATGGGCTTGAGCTCAGTTGGACCAACCCGGTTAACAAATGTCAAATAAATAAATAAATATGTGAACTGGCAGGTAGTGAGAAATAAAAATTCTATAAGGAAAAGAGTCAAAAAAAAAAAAGAAAAGGAAAATGTAAAAGTATAATCACAAAAGAAAGCAGACAAAGTAAAGGATGAGAACAATATCCTACTAACTCCTGTTAAAAGATGAAAGTTTTAGCTTTAAATGCTAATTGCATGAAAAATGTTAAGAGTAGAATATGAATTATGGAATGGTGTGTCATTAAATTCTGGAATTCCACTGCCTCATTACTTAACCCAGGCAAAAAAAAAAAAAACAAAAAAAAACCTTGCACTTACCCTGACAAATGTCCTGAAGATGTAGCCTCCCTTTTTAATACCTTCTTTATCAACTCCATAGCCAACATCACAGCAAAATGTTCTCAAACAAATTACTCCACTTGCCACACCACCACATCTAGGTCACACACTCACTCTTGCTCCCCTACTTTTATCCAACACTCACAAAAGCCCAATATCCACCCCTCTTCCACCTTTAATCTACCGCCCACCCCAATCTCAACTATAAAAAGATTATTACTAAAGCTAAAACCTTGCTGCAATACCCCTGATGACCTACCCTCAGAATACCTAAACATTGCTGCTAACACTATCACTTACCCCATAAGCATGCTTATCAATAGAGCCATCCTTGAGTCCTATGTTCCCAAAACCTGAAAAGGGCTTTCATTCTCCTTCTCTAAAAAAGTGGCAATAATACTGACATCACTAATTTCCATTCCATTGCAATTCTTTGTCCTGTCTCCAAAGTTTTAGAAAAATGCATCAAGATTCAACTTCTCCACTATCTTCTTGACAACTAAATCCTTTCACCGTCACAACATGGCTTCAGACCTGACCATAGTACTACAGCTGACCTTCTCTCCTTTATGGATAGAGTCAATAGAGCCCATGATGCTGACAAAATTGTCTCTGCCATCTTCCTTGACTTCTCCAAAGCATTCAACACAATTTCCCACCATTCACTTATCACCTAGCACTCTAAGATCATTATTTCCCTCCCCACACTAAACCAGTTCTCTAGTTACTTAAATGAAAGATAACAGGATATCAGATGGCAAAACTCTATCTCTTCTTTCCTCAACACCCCTGCAGGTGTTCACCAAGGATCCATACTTGGACCATTCCTATTTAGCATATTCATAAACAATTTCCACTCATCTCTATATCAAGGCTCTGTCATTCAATATGCAGACAACTCTACTATTGTCTGCTCTGCCAACTCCATCTCTGCTCTACTTCATCTAACTCAAAAGGCCTTCTTCTCCACTGACACCTGCATACACAACAACCACCTAGCCTTGCACTCAAACAAAACCCAAATCCTACTATTCACCCTTAAACAACCCCTTAAATAAAACTGAGTTCACCGTCTATTAGTAAGTCTTTAATCTAAGTCATCAACCACACAAAGCTCCTTGGAGTCACTATCAACGAACACATTAAGTCCGACCTTCATATACAACACAACATTCTCAAAACACATCATAAACACATCTTAAACTTGAAATCCTCTATAGACATAATCACTTCCTAAGCCCATCCACAAAAATAACCCTAGCCACAACATACCTACTACTTTCTCTCATCTATTGTCCCCCTCTACTTACCAACATCAAAAGGTCCTCTAAATCCAAACTTGAGACATGCTACAATAAAATCACCAAACTCCCAAGCAATTCTAAATACTCCACCCATCACTGCACTGCTAAGTCACTGAAATGGCTAGAACTACCAAGCCATCTCTCCTACTTACAACTAACTACCACTCACAAAATAATCTTTATACCCCCTAGACTGTCCTGCCCTGAGCTAAATATTCAGCAACTACCACCCAAACAGGCCCCATAGATCAGGGGGGAAAAAGCTCTTACTGGATCACAAACCTAACCTCCCGCCTGTCCAGTGTCTTTATTCATTCCCAATACCCAAAACTGGAATTCTCTGCCTTTATCTATTAAAACAACTCAAAATCCCACCTCTTTCAAACCTTCCCTTCAAAACCACCTATACTCATGCTGGAAGTGTACCTGTACTAAGCCCCCCAAGAATATTTATGTATACCACCATATTTCTTGCCAACCCTATTTTTGTATGAGATAATACTACTGTAGATATAAATTATAGAGACAGTATACTGTATAGATCCTCACTTCATACTGATTGTTCCATATTATACTTATTGTTGACATTATACTATTATTGTACATTTCTCTCATGGGTTTTACTCTACATTTTGTAGGTTCATAGGTTCATAGGTAGATACTGGGCTATCTGCCCGAAGGCATATATTAGCCCAGCCATGTTGTGCGGTATTCACCGCCCCTTTGGTTAGTTCCCTAGGCCTTTGATCTAGCAGCTAGTACCCTTGGCCCCTATCTAGTAGAGCTGTTGGTATGATTCCTGGTGTGAACTTTCTGTTACCCATCTACTCGTCAAGGTTCCTCTTGAAGAGTGATAGTGAGGGGCTCTGTCTTATGTAGCTCGGGACCTTGTTCCATAGCAAGGGAAGTCTTTGCGAAGGGAATCTATCTCTTCAGCATGTTCTATTCATTGTTGTGCTGAGGTTTATATCCTTAGAGCATGTAGCTTGACTGGATTTGGTTTTGCTAAGATGGAGCATGTTCAACAGTCTGGGTTGGACATGGCTCTGTATGTTAGACAGAGATCACCTCTGAGAAGGTGGTATGCAACAGAGAAAAGCCTTAGTTTTTTCAATCATGCTGCATAGGGCAATTGTTTGAGGCCAGTAATCCTCTTAGTGAGGTGAATATTGTATATACTTATTCTTTGTAATTCAATGTTTTGTAATTTAAACTGTTTGTACTGTGGAGCTTTTCGGCACATGCATCCATAGGTTCATAGGTTCATAGGTTGGTACTAGGCTATCAGCCCTAGGGCCTATACAAGCCTAGCCATAACAATTCCCTGGCTATTTCTTCCCACATTATTTACTTTCCTGGACCCCTGTCTAGCAGGGCGACTGACGTGATCCCTGGGGTGAATTTCCTTTCTCCCATCCAATTGTCAAGGTTCCTCTTGAAGAGGTCCAAAGAGGCACTCTGCTTGACATGTATGGGCAATCTATTCCAGAGTCTGGGGAGTCTCTGGGTCAGGAACCTATCCCTCCAGCATGTTTTGTTTATTGTGATGACAAGGTTTAGATCCCTGGAGCGTGTAGCTCTGAGGGATTGGGATTTCTTTATGTGTAGCATGTCCAACAGCTCTGGGTTTGACATGGCCTTGTATGTTAAGCAGAGATTGCCTCTGAGTAGATGATATGCAACAGAGTATAGCAGATATTTTAAGGCGGTCAGCGTAGGGCATCTGCTTTAGGCCTGTGATTCTTTTAGTGAGGTATTTCTGAGGTCTTTCCAGTTGTTGCAGATGTCTTGAGAGGTACATACCAAATGGGGCGTTGTATTCTATAATGGGTCTAATGAGGGATGAGTACAGTGGGACAATGACCTCCTTTTTTCTGGATGAAAAGCCCTTCGTGATGAGGTGTGCCACATAGAAGGATTTCCTGACTGTTGTGGTGATGTGGTTATCGAAGGTGAGACCACTGTCCACCTGTGTCCCTAAGTCTCTTATCACACTTTCTGTGTTTAGTGTACTGCCACCTATATGATAATTCATGGATACATGTTTTTCCCAAAGGGGATAACAATACATTTCTTGGCATTGAGCTTGAGTCCATGGCTCTGGCACCAAGCATCTGTTTCTGTAAGGCCCTTTTGTAGAGTATCCACATCATTTGGGGATTCAATAATGGCTCCCAGTTTGCAGTCATCTGCAAACTTTGTTAGCCAGAGTCCCTTAGTGTTGACCTGTACTTCAGAGAAGTAGATGCCAAACAAGAGCGGCCCCAGGACTGAACCCTGAGGTACTCCACTTGTCACTTGTCTGGAGCTGGATTTGGAGTCGGCTACTTTTACAGTGTGGGTTGAAAATGGGTTCTCTTGGCCGAGTGGATGTTCCCAGCAAACAAAATGCAAATAAATAAATAAATCTTAAAGGATACTAGAGTATTAACAGAGGAAGAAAGGGAACAAACAGAAAAGTTATGGGATGGATCTATCATTTGGAATACAGGAACACACACTTGTTCATGGATATGTATACTATGCCAAAAATATAAAAATATTAGATGTTACTATAGCTGAATTAGGATGAATTGCAGTATTAGATGTAAGATGAAAGACAAATATATATATATATATATATATATATATATATATATATATATATATACAGAATTATTACTATATATGCATATGTCACAAAGAAAGAAAGAAAGATAGATAATGTTTAAAAAGATCTTTAACTATGTGTTAATATGGATATAATATTTGCAGGAAATTTTAATAGTAATTTACGAGTAAGTAAGAAAAATAGTAGTGATATCAAAATAGTAAATGGAATAACGAAATCTGGCAAATTATATATATATATATATATATATATATATATATATATATATATATATATATATATATATATATATATATATATATATATATATATATATATATATATATATATGGGACAATATACATTGGACTTATAGAAGAAGTGAGATTAAAACTGAAATGGATTACTTTTTAGTATCAAACAGTTTAAAAATCTTACAGTGAGGGATAGAAAAGATAGGATTTTCAGACCATAAAGTGATATGGATAAAAGTACATGAGAAAGAAGAATATCTAAAATAGGTAAAACAATTAAAAGGCTGAATGAAAAGGAGTTAAAACAAGATGATAGGAAATAAATAATTAAGTTATGGAAAGACCATATAGACGTGAATGTTTTATGAAATTTGGACAAGTTGGTGGATATGTCTTAAGGAAAAATATAAAAATGCTTCTTAAAATATGTTAAAAATAAGAGAAAGAACGAAAAAAAAAAAACAAAATATAAAACATTAAGTTAAGAAAGATTTCAAGAATCAATAAACAAATAGTGTTTATGAAAAAGAAAAAGAAATATATGAAATGAATGAAGTAAAGAGTAATATTCACAATATAAACAAAAATATTGATTACAAAAAAAGAAGTAGCACCTTATTTAAATAAGTTAGTGAAAGAAAATAAAAAAGTGATAAGGGAGGTAAAAAATAAAGAAGGAAATAAAGTAACAACACAAGAAGGGATATGTTGATTATTAAAGAACATACAAGACAATTTATTTAAAAAGAAACAAAACAAAGTCAAATGTAAGAAGTTAAAAAATTAATTAAAGAAGATAATGAAAGTTAGAACAAAAGGTACACTTGAAAGTGTTAAGTGAAGTATTAAAAGACATTAAATTGAATACAGCAACATGGTTGGATGGTATTGAATATCTTATGTATAATGAAATGGAAATCTGACAAAAACTAATATTTGTAAAAATATTGACTAAATGGCTAGAGTTGGGAATAATAGTTGAGGAAATATTTACCAGAATTATAATATTCTTATGGAAAATAAGAGAAAAAGATGATATAAGGAACTGGAGACTGATACTACTAAATAATAGAGACTATAAAATATTTATGAGAATAATAACTAAAAGGTTAACAAGTAACATGGATAAGCTACTTGAAACAGTATTTGGTAGAAAGGGAAAAGGAAGTCAAGACTTATTACGACTAATAAAATAAGTAATTGATATTATAAACAGTAAATTAGAAGCAAATATCACAATAGGAGATTTAAGTAAGGTATTTGATAAAATACAATATGAGTCCCTATGGGAAATTTTAGTGGCATATAATATATGTAAAAAATAATACAGGTAATTAAATAAGCATATGATAGGAATAATGTTAAAATAAATGTGAATGGATGGATAACTGAAAAAAAATTAAAATAGAATGAAGAATAAGACAGGGATGTCCATATAGCAGTATTATATTTTCTTTAGTCATAAATGTCATAGTGAGCAAGATTAATAAAATGACAGATATTGCAGGATACAGGATAATAGAAGAATTGCAACTGCCTATAATGTATACATATGCAGATGATATCATGTTAGTCATCAGAAATAAAAAATGGATGAAAGAAATAAGTACAAAATTAAATAAATAATTGAAAAAGATTGGTCTATGTATAAATGAAGAAAAAAGTTAAGGCTTTGGACATAAGAAAAATACAGGAGGCATTCAACTGAATGAGCCAACTGTAGATATAGTAGGTATGGTATTTGGATTAAATGACTATACAAATAAACAGTGGGAAAAAGTGAATCGAGAAATAAAGGATATATGTACTTTTTGGAAAACATTTAGGTTATCATACAGGAAGAAAGTACATCTGAGAAATTCTAATTTGTTAGGTAGAACAGCATATATAGCTAATACCTATATGATGGAGCACAATATGAAAAGAATTAATGTCTATTACATTTTCCTTCATCTGGGGATCAAGACTGAATCCGGTCAAAAGGGAAATATTATATATGAAGGAAGAACTAGAAGGTTTAGGCCTAATAAACCCAGTTGTCTATGCAACATCTTTAAATCTATATGGAGCTTTGAAATGTTAATCAATTAAAAATTGGAACATGACAGAGTTTATTTTATGCTATAAGTATAAATTTTTCTGGAAAAGAATGGAAATAAGGAAAAGACAGTATTATGAACGAAGATATAAAGGAATATCAAAATAAAATTATATTATGGAAATTAAAAGTGAATAAGACTGAAAAGAATAGAAAATAATTCTATGTAAATATTATGAAAGTATATAATTGTATTGACCCTTGGAAACATTTAGATATAAAAAATAGAAAGCAATAACAATGAGATATTAATGGTATAGGAACATAAATGAATGTAAACATTTTCTTTGGAGACTATCTATAGGTAATTTGCTTATTAAAGCAATATGCCCTATAAAAGAAAATAAGATAAAATACATATTAATTGCAGTGAATACAAAACAACAGAACATGTGTTTTTGAGTTCTTTGAGGGTGCATAAATTATGTGAAGAGTTATGTAAAATCAGTAAAATCAAAATATAGGAGGGTTTCATAACAGTTGAACAATTAAATAAGGGCGTGATTGAATATGGTTATGGTGGAAAAAAAAACAAGAAGATGTAAAGATAATTGATAGAATGATATTTTTGTTTTATGGGCATTATGAACTGAAAGAATGAATGAAAATAAAGTTAATGGAAAATGGACATTAGCAGAAATTCTAAAGAAGATAGGTGTTTGGTTGTCAAAGAAAGGATGGGGGAAGTGTTTTTTTAAATTAATTTTAAGTGACATTGTTAAAAGTATAAATAATTGTAAATAATGTAAATATGTATATAATAAGTACTGAATATATAAGTGATGTTACTCAATAAAAAAAAATACTCATCATTGTTGTGAATGGGAACCATTTTGGAGAACTTCCTGTTTCCATTCCAGGTGCAGAGGCAGCCCAGAGAAACAGGGAGGTAGGTGGATAGAGAAAGAAATGATGGAGTAGTGAAAGAAATGAAGGAGAAAGCAAATATTGAGACCAATGAATGTATGGAGGATTTGAGGAAATGTTTCAATGAACTTTATTGATGGAGATGACTCAGCAAATGATGGCTGTATAATTACAATCATCCAGTCTGGAGGGTTGCAAGATGATTTACTTAAAGAAATGGTGGTTCAGAGTGAGCCAGAAAATAAAGGAGATGTTTCCTGAGAGGCCATTATGGAGAAAATACTAAAGGAGGATGCACAAAAGAAGACTGAAGAAAATGAAAACAGAAGCATGTGGTAAGGATTCAAAGTAAAGAAAAAGACAAAGAAATTGGCAGGTATGAAGTATGGGGCAATTTAATATCTCCTTTGGGTGTAAAAGCACATGAGGGAAGAGCATGTATTCTTATTAAGAAAGAAACATTTTGTGACATTATATTTGAGACTTTTTTTTCAATGGAAATTTTTTTGGAGAATGTGAAAAAAAAAAGATTGTTACCCATGGAATCTTTATGTGCTAAAAGCATTTAAAAAATAAAGAAAAAAGAAGATTTGTATATAATTTTAAATAGAGGTAAAAAGACATTTTGAAAGGACATTTGAAAGCATTATGTAAAGAAGTACCCGATTGTGACAAAAGGGGTTTATGGACTCATGGCTGGGATTCTAATATTGTATTAAAAACCAGAAGAGAAACATATATATATATATATATATATATATATATATATATATATATATATATACCAAGCATAATACACGTGGAAGGGAATAGGGGTGTTGTAAAATAATGGGGACAACCCAAAACATATTTTTTGCGGAAAAGGATATTTGATAAGTAAATGTAACAAAAAATAAAACGTTATATTTGTGGGGAAATGGGACATGATTCAAAAATGTAAATTGAATTATTATAAATATAACAAAATTGGACATTTATAGATGGATTGCAAAAATGAAAATAATAGTAAGGAAAATGAAAAGAGAAGAAAATGAACAAATAGAAGAAAATTTTAGAAGAAGTGGTAGAAATAGAAGAAAATTAGCTGAGAAAAAATAATAAAGATGACATAGAAGGATGTTCTGAAATAAGTGATGAAGAAGGCATAAACTGGGAGCTAGTAAAAAGGAAAAACAATTCTATTGGTAAAAGGGTAAAAGACAGAAAAAGACATTTTAAAAGGATAAGTACAAAAGGAAATGGATGAAAAAGAACATATACAGCTAAAGAATGGTAGTTTGCTTAAAGGTTAAGGTCTCTGACTCACAGACACAAAGTACAGTGTTTGGTTCTCATGTTTGGGAAGGAAATTGGTTAGGCTTAGAATGGTCTATTAAGAAAGCTGGCCTCGTAATTAGCTATGAATTTATGTATCTAAGGAAAGGGGAAATTAAAATTTTATAGTGATCTCTGTAAATGTGAAAAGTATTAAGAATATCGTAAGAAGAATAGTAGATGTAATTATATTAGAAGACACAAGATTCTTAACAAATAAAGTTTACAGAGAAACTATGGGGAGGAAAGATAATCTGACATTTGGGAAATGAGAGATGTTCTGGAATAGCAGTATTCTGTAGAAATATAGTAAAGGTGTTAGATGTAACTTTAGCAAAAATTGGAAGAGTAACCATTGTAGATTTTAAATGGAAAGAACAAGTCTGCAGAATTATAACATTGTATGCTTATACTGACTCTAAAGAAAGAGAAAGTTTATTTAATCAAATATCAAACTCTGTAGTGATACATATGAATATTATAATAACAGGAGACTTTAACTGCGATTTACGAAATGAGAAAAAAGGGAAGATAATGATATAAGAAAAATGTTAGAATTTATAAGATGTGGTGAATTCAAACATTGGGATAAAATTTCATAGACTTACAAAAAAAGTATGTGTAGAACTCAAATAGATTATTTTATAGTATCAGAATGTTTAGTTATAGGAGAAGGGGAGGTAGTTGAAATACAGTTTTCTGGTTATCTTACAATATGGCTAGAGATAAAAGAAAACAAGGAATATATAAAAATAGGCAAAGGAATAAAAAGGATAAATGAAAAAGCATGGGGTGAAGAAAGAAATAAATTTAGTAATACAGTTATGGAAAGATCATATTACTATGGCAACATTTTATAAAAATTGGACTGAATGGCGGGTAATATTAACGGAAAATATACAAAAATAGTTTTAGAGTTGCAATATGATACATGAAAAGTAGAGAAAGAAAAAATATAAAAAAGTATAACAATATTTTGGAAGACTTAGAAAACAATGATAGAAAGTACCTTGACAAAGAAAAAAATATATGAATGAAATCAAGAAAAATACAAGGATTGTTATATAAGCAAATATATTTTTTGCAAGGAAAAAGAGAAGTATTGAGTTACTTAAGCAGATCAGTAAAGGAAGATGGTAGTGTAATGAGAGAATTAAGATCTTTAAGAAAATAATACAAAAGAGATTTGAAACTAAAATGGAAAATATTACTGAAGATAGCATATATATATATATATATATATATATATATATAATATAAAGAGGAATGGTTGTTAAGAATTATTAATGTTAGAGAAATTGTGGATGATATTATAAACAGAAAAGAAGAAGTAAAAATCGTGATAGGAGACCTTAATAAAGCCTTTGACACAATTGGATGTGACATCTTATGGGTAATAATGAAATAATATAAGTGAGAAAGTTAAGAAATTATGTATGTCAGAATATAGTAATAATAAAGTAAAAATATTTGTAAATGGGTGGTTAAGCCATGAGGTACATATAATATTTGCATTAGTTATGAATGTGATAGTATGTGAAATAAATTACAAAATGAAGGAGGCAGGGTATATAACACCTGAAGGGTTAAGAATTCCAGTTATGTTAAGATATGCAGATGACATTATAATAATTGCAAAAACAAAATTTGGATAAAAGAAGTACTGATTTGCACAAATGAAAGTTTAGAGATGATAGGGATGGCTTTAAATAAAGAGAAAAGTAAAGGTTTAGGTGATGTAGTAAAGATCAGGGTATAGACTTCATAATGAATGAAATGTATGTGTTAGGTATAACATATTGGAATAAAAATGTAAGTAGAATTCAATGGGATATAATAGAAGAGATAAAGCAAACAGTGTTTTCTGGAGAACATATACATTATCATTCAGAAAAAAGGCTTACCTGATAAATTTAGTACTGATTGAAAAAAAACAGCATACTTAGCAAATGCATGTATGTTGCTAACAGTGTGTGATATGGAATTATTGCAGATATTTTTTTCATTTATATGGGGTTCTAGATTAAACCCAGTAAAAAGAGGAGTTTTGTATGTAAATAAAGAAGAAGGAAATTTGGGATTAATTAACGCAGAGGTATACACTGCTTTTTTACATTTGTACAAAGTGTTAAAGTAGATAAATTAAATAGATGAGAGATTAGTAAAAGTAAAACTGTACAAATATAAATATGATAAAATGTGGGGTATGGCAAAAAAAGAGTAAAAGAAAAAAGTGTGGAAATGAAGAAATGAAATGCTACCAAGAAAAATATTTTTGTGGAAAATAAAAAATGATGTAGAAAAAGATAGAAAAGCATAGTATAACACTATAATGATAAAACATTACTATGTAAAACTATGGGAAAGTCTAACAGATGAAAATTTAAAGCTATAAAAATAAGAAGCAAATAGTGTAATCAGAAAGAACAATGTCAACATTTGTGAGGAGACTGTTAATAGGTAAATTGCCAGTGAAAGGAAATATGTCATGTAAAAAGACAAGTGATAGAATATGTCCACATTGTCAAGAAGAAGTAATTTCTGAAATGGAAAGAGTAAAACAGGTATGGGGAAAACTCTGTAAAAAAGATTTTTTTGAAGATTTTAAAGAAGTGGATAAAATAAACATGGATATGACTAAATATGGATGTTCACAAACAACAGAGAGAAATGACAACACCCAACCAAAAAAAAAAAAAAACAATAAACAGTACAAGGGTGTAGCAGAGAAGCTCAAAGTCAAAGTACCAAATTGACAGCTTTATTACAGATTAACGCTACAAAATGGCACACATTTTTGACTACATAGGCAGACTTCATCAGATAACAACAACAAAGTAAACAATCATATATACCCCAATCAATTAAGAAAGCACCTTCAAATGTGGTGCCTGTCAGCAATGTGAATACATTTCCAACAAGGAAAGTATATGCATAGCAAGTAGGGGTAGGAATTTAGTGGGAATTTACTACTATAATTGTAATACTGAGAGAGTGGTATATCTTGCAACCTGTACCCAATGTGGGTCATTCTACATAGGGAAAACTGAGCACAGGTTAAAAAGACGTATTTACAAACATGCATATGATATTAGAACTAAGAATGAAAAAAATGCTCTATTTAAACATACCTTTATATGTAGTCAAGCTAGGTTCCACTTTTTTGTTCTAGAAAGTGTTCCTATGGATATTAGGTGGGACCTTGGGAAACTCGTCTTGAGTATAGAGAGCTGTTTTGGCAGGTCATCTTGAATGCCAGTAGATAACCCGGGCTGAACAAACACATTTCAATAGTCCCATTATTAAAACTCAGGGCAGCTAAGTATAATTCCAAGAATATATTGTATAAATATACATTTTATATTTTTATATGCATTTTTATATGTGTTTTTTTCATTTCCTTTACACCTGTTTAATGCTTTTTAGGACTTGGCCAGTAAATGGTGCTAATGTATTAGTTTATGTCTTATTGTATCTATACACATATATATATATATATATATATATATATATATATATATATATTTATTAGGATTTTATAGGATTTTTTTCTTTTGATTTTAAAGTATAGAGTTAATTATAAATTTCTGATGCTTCTATGTGTGTTTTTTCAATAACAAGAACTTTTAACAATTAGCAATTTTAAAATTAATTATTCAATGAATTTGACTGGTGCTTTCTTAATTGTTTGGGGTATATATGATGATTGTGTACTTTGTTGTTATTTGAAAAGAATAGATAAAATGTTATTTTATGTTATACTGGTTAAATGAAATGAAAGAATAAATTAAATTATGTTTAATGGTAAATACATTTTAGTAACACTATTAAGTAAAATCAGATGGTTGTTGTGAGGAGTATGGTCTAATAAGAATGAAAATTTAGCATGACTGCATAAGAAATTATGAATATGTATAAACAGATTTGTATATTTATATATTTGTACATATGTAAATATTTATAAATATGTAAATACTTTGTAAATAGGAATTATTTTGTATATAAATAAAGGACTCCTACTCACTATGGTATTCACTATGAGCAACATCAATAATTGTGAGTGCTTGTTTCAATCCTTATGTAGTGGCAGCTTGGAGGATGTTGCACATCTCATAAACTTAAATTGAAGGAGCTGAGGCAAAGACAGGCTAAGGAAATGGTGTATTGGTTGATTTGGAGTTTTGTTTTCATCAAAACCTGTTGAAAGAGTCCAGAGAAAAAGTTGCAGAATGTGTTGTTTCAACCCTTCAGCTGGGAGGGTTGCAGGATGATATATTACAAGAAATGATGAATCAAAGTGAAGCTAAGAATGCCAGTGAAGTATTATGGTGAGAGATAATGGAAAAAAATAAGGAAAGAGGAGGTAGCAGATATCATAGAAGGAGATAAAGAAAAGAAGAAAATGTGTTGAGACAATGACTAATACATTGACAGAGAAATATAAATGAAATGGAGAATTTAAATAAAAGAAAACTGGTGGTAAGGCTACAAAATAAGTTGCATTCAAAGGGTAAAAGGTATGGGTTAGTACTGTTTTGTCTCTGGGCATTACAATTTAAGAGGTAAGGGCATTTATTCTTATAACTAGAGAGACTTTTTGTGGCATTATATTTGAGACTGTGCAAAGTATAGAGAACGTTATTAGTCAGTTTGAAAAAAAGAAAAATGAAAATTCATGGAATGAGTATGATAAAAAAAACTGCATTTAGAGAGATGAAGAAAAAATATATATACAATTTTGAACTGAGATTAAAAAAGGAGTCTTTAAAAAGTCATTTGAAAGACATTTGGGAAAAGTGTTGGACATTGGAAAAGTTTAAGATGATAGGGGTTTAAGGACTGAAGAGGCAGATGGAACAGCAATGTTACTTTGAAAAAAAATGAAAATGATAAAATTATACATATAGCAAGTATTATAAGTGTAAAAACTACAAGAAAAACATAGCCAAGCTGGATTTTCCACTGTGTGATTCCTTAAAACTTATTGTATTAAAGGTAATGTGGGATGTATGCAAATGACCCTTAAGGACATCAGGCATTTCAGCTATATGGCAGTTCTGAATGCCCATGACCTTTTTCCTTTTAAAGTCTGTTATGGACACATTCAGGCCAATAAAGCCAAACTCCATTAGCTGTGGACATACATATTTCAGCCTTCATGTGGAATCAAGGATTTGTAAAATGCTGGGGTCAAATAATAACGTTATTTATGTGGAAATGAGAGGAATTGTGTGAATAATTGCGAAAAATGATGGGGTTATATCAGTAGAAAAGAGGACGTGGGACAAAAAAATGTTACTTTGAATACTATAAATGTAAACAAAAAGGACATTTAGCAATGGATTGTACAGAGACAGAAAGTGAAAATAAAATTGAAAGTAAAGATGTAAGAAAAGAAAAGGATGAGATAAAACAAAACACACAATAAATAAAATGGCAGAAGAGAAGGAAGTCAGTGAGAAAGAATCAGAGGTGTATTAGTAAATTCAGAAGTCAGCGATGAAAAATATATAAATTCAACAGTGGTTAAAACGAAAACTTCTATAGGTAAAAAAAAAATAAAGATAGAAAAAGTTTAACAATATACATTAAAACAAAGAAATATAGGACATGGTTAGAATGGGAAATATAAACAATATCTGACAAATTAGAAAATAACAGAAGGAATAACTTAAAGAGTATGATCAAGGAATGTGAATTATCTTATAAATATAACAAGGAGAACAGTAATAATATAATGGTGCAAATTTGTGATATACACATAATTATATTATAATATATAAGGTTTATAACAAAATAAAAAAGGAAAGAATACATACAGAAAACTTATGGAATGGGCATATAATATGGAATTTGGGAATGGAAAATGTTTCCAGAATTGCAATTCCATGCAGTGGAATAGTTTATTTTATTTTATTTTATTTTACATTTGTTGACCGGGCTAGTCTAGCTGGATACATGTCCCTTTTCAGTAGAGGCCCGGGGAGAAAAGCCCCAACATAATAAGATAAGAGTAATTTAACATACAGAGAAAAAAAATATATACTATTAACATAGGTATAAATGAGGACAGCAGACAACACGTGTGACTAAGTTACCATTCATACGAGGAGGAGGTAGGTTGAAGAGGTGAAGCCTAGAGGAAGAGGTACTAGTCCCCGGGAGGTGATGAGACTAGTGAGGTAGTTGTAGTTAAAATATTAGATACAATTTTAGTAAGAATGGGTAGATTGCCTATCTTGGATATTAGATGGCAGGAAAAAAGTAATATATAGTATATAGCAATATATGCCTATGTA
Source organism: Protopterus annectens (assembly GCF_019279795.1). Taxonomy (NCBI): domain Eukaryota; kingdom Metazoa; phylum Chordata; order Ceratodontiformes; family Protopteridae; genus Protopterus; species Protopterus annectens. The sequence goes on along the minus strand of NC_056726.1, from coordinate 1,714,347,355 downwards.
ATGGTTAAAAGAAGAGAAGGTTTATTTCAGCAAATATTAGATTATGTTATAGTGAACATGAATATAACAACAGGAGTGATTACATTGATTTAAGAAAAAGAAGAATGAAAAGGGGAAAGATACACAAATCATAAAGGAAGTAATGAAATGTGGAAAGTTAAATTATGGAAAAGAAAATGAAAGGCATATGGAAGAAATATGTTTAAAACAAAGACTGGTTGTTTTATAATATCAGAAGGGATAAAAATAATAGAAGGAGTAGTAAGGACATGCTTTTCAGATCATCTAGCAATATGAATAGAACTTGAAGAAAATAAAAATATATTAAGATATAAAAAGGAATACATGAAATATAAAAGGTAATGGAGAGGATCCAATTACAAAATTATGGAAAGAACATTTAACAATGGTACCATTTTATTTTAAAAAATGGACTGAGCGGTGGATAGTATTTAAGAAAATGTATAAAGGGAGTTATTCAAGTTGGGAGATAGAAAGAAAGAGAAAGCAGAAGATTTGGAAGTATATCATAAGAGTTTTTGAAAATTTAGAATATAACAGAATATAATTCTATGAAAAAAGAAAAAGAAATATATGAGGAAAATAAAGAAAGAATTAAACGTATTCTTTTAACAAAGATATTTACTACAGGGAAAATAATAGGTATCAGTATATTTAGGAAATGTAGTAAATGAAAAGAATGGAGTAATGAGGCAACATAGTGAAATTAAAAAAATTCAAATACAAATTATGGAAATATTGGTGGAATATGTAGAAGAGATGTATAAAAAGAAGGGAAGTGCAGAAGTTCAAAGAGACTGCAAGATAAAAATTTCACAGAGTTAAAGAATAAACAATTGGAAGAAGAAATAAAGATAGACGAATTAGATAAATAATTAAGTAGGTTGATATAGATTAAGTAGCAGATTCAGATGGAATTTGTTATAAAATGTATAAAAAAACTCAAGGAATGGCAAAATATTTACTTTGAAAAATTTTGAATGAATGGATAGAAGAGGGTTTTAAGTATAAGGTGATTTGTAATGGAATCTTACATGTTTTATGGAAAAAAGGAATAAAGAAGAAATACTACCTGAATGCCTACTCCATCTTACCAGACTACCTGACTTTTCTTACTTCCCTCTCTATCATACAACTTCAATATATGCCTTAATCTCACTTCTCAACTTGTATCTCTCCTCACCTTTATTACTACAATGACTCTCTACTCTTTACTAGAAAGATTCTTCCTGATATCTATAATACAGTCCCAATCCCTCACAATCCATACCTCTCCAGCTACCCTGCTCTCAACTCCAACTCCAATGAATCATAAGACCTTGCCTCCTTCCTAGTCCAGCTAATCTCCATCCTCCTCTCTGGTGGCATACATCCTAATCTCAGACCCTCAGACAACCATGTTTCTCACCCCCACACCATAAATCACTCCTTTTTGCTACCATTAACATCTAACGTTTATGCAATAACCTTCCTACCCTTCATGCCTGGCTATCCCATTGCCACTCTGATGTTTTCTATCACCAAAACATGACTAAAACCCCATATAAAAGACTCCAAAATTACCCCTCCCAACTACAACATCGTAAGAAATGACAGAACTCTAAATAAAGGTGGCGGAGTAGCCCTACTTTTCTCCTCCTCCCTAACAATGACACCCTATACCAGGCCTATACCCCATTATCAACAGCTGAACTAACCCTGGCCTTCCTAAAAATTAATAACCATAAAAACATATGTATAGCTGCCCTATATCTTCCACCAGGAAATATCCCCATTCTTGAAGATATCCTGTCTTGGTTCTCATCCAATATAAACAATGAAATTATACTCCGAGGTGATGTAAATATAAGCTGGACTTCTATTTAATCACCTACATCACCTCAGAATTTAAATCTATAAAACTCCACCCAAATAATTACCTCTCCTACCAAATTCAAGAAAGACAACAACTCTGGTAGTATTCTGGACTGGATATTAGTTTCTCACCCAAACTCCATTTCTGACAATGGCACCCTACTCAACTCTCTCAGTGAGCGATCATCTTCCTGCCTTTTCTCATCGTTCACCACCCTCCCACCATCTTCATAGGTTCATAGGTAGGTACTAGGCTATCTGCCCGAGGGCATTTATAAGCCTAGCCAGAGTGTGTCAGCTTTTGCCGCCCCATTGATTAATTAACCAATCCTCTGTCAATTAAAGCCAATGAAGTGATCCCAGGGGTGTATTTTCTGTTACCCATCCACTCGTCATGATTTCTCTTGAATAGTGTTAATGAGGGGCCATGCTTGATGTAATTTGGAATTTTGTTCCACAGCATGGGGAGTCTCTGTGACAGGAATCTATCCCTCCAGCATGTTCTATTTATTGTTGTGGCGAGGTTTAGCTCACAAGAGCATGTGGCTTGCAGTGACTTGGATTTTTTAGGTGGAGCATGTCCATCAATTCTGAGTTGGACATGACTTTGTAAGTCAGGCAGAGATCACCTCTGAGTAAGTGATATGCCGCTGAGTACAGCCGGAGTTTTTTCAGTCGAGCTGCATAAGACATATGTTTGAGGCCAGTAATCCTCTTGGTGAGGTACTTTTGTGGTCTTTCCAGCTGTTGGAAGTGCCTTGTGAGGTACAACCCAAATGGGGCATTATACTCCATGATGGGTCTAATGAGTGATGAGCAGAGAGGCACTATAACCTCTTTATTTCTAGATGTAAACCCTTTAGTAATTAGATGGGCCACATAGAAGGATTTCCTAACTACTTTGGCAATATGATTGTCAAAGGAGATATTACTATCTACCTGGGTCCCCAGATCTCTTATTGCCTCTTCTGTATTAGGGGGGCTGCCACCTATGTGGTAATTCGTGGGTGTTTTGTTTTTCCCAAATGGAATGACTATGAATTTTTTGGCATTTAGCTTGAGGCCATGACTTTGATACCAGGTGTCCATCTCAGTAAGGCCTTTTTGGAGGATGTCCGTGTCAGCCAGAGAGTCAATTATGGCTCCCAGTTTGCAGTCATCGGCGAACTTAGTTAGCCATAGTCCTCCTGTGTTTGCCTGTACTTCTGAGAAGTATATGCCAAACAGTAGGGGTCCCAGGACCGAGCCTTGTGGGACACTACTTGTGACTGGTTTAGAGTTGGACCTGGAGCCCACTATTCTTAGTGTGTGAGCTCTGTCTGTAAGCCAGTTGTTAACCCATCTCGTGATGTCCAGGTTTATGTTTAGGCTGGTGAGTTTTGCTATAATACCCGAGTGGGGAATGGTGTCAAAAGCCTTGGCGAGGTCAAGGTAGGCTGTGTGAACCACCTTTCCCTCATCTATGGCCTTGGTGACTGTCTTGAAGAAGTCAACCAGGTTTAGTAGGCATGATCTGCCCTTAACAAAGCTGAACTGGGTCAGGTCAAGTGTTTGGAGGTTCCCAATGTCTTTGTTAATGAGTTCCATGATGATGCCCTCCATAGCCTTGCAGACCAGGTTAGTCAGGCTTATGGGGTGATAGTTACCAGGGTCAGTTGTGGCCCCTCCTTTTTGGAGAGGAATAACCATTTCTGTGTGCCATTCTATGGGCACATAGCCTGTGGAGAGGCTGAGGTTGAACAGCATGTTAGGTGGGGGGGGTTAGTTTGTTCTGTAGTTCATGCAAGACGCAGCCTGGGACACCATCTGGTCCCATTGATTCTGTGTTTTTGGCTTTTGAAAGGGCTGTTTTCACCTGTGTGTCTGTGATTTTTGGGACACTACACTTTTCCGGTATTGTTGTGGGCCCTTTTGGAGGTGAGATGGGGTGAAGTTTGCACTGAAATATCTGCCAGAATGTTGGCAATATCAGTAGGTTCAGTATATTTTGTGCTGTTTTGCACTAGTTCAGTGCATATCTGCGAGTTACCACTTAGATTCTTAACATAGCTAAAGAAGGCTTTATAGTTATCTTTTGAATCCTTGGCTATTTTGCTTTCAAAGTTAGCCTTGGATGATTTCATGAGGGACCTTATTTTCTTACTGATACTGATCAGGGATGCATTTACTTCTGGAGATTTGTTTTTTTTTTTTCCTGAACTAGTTTCCTCCTTCTATTGTATAGCTTGTTTATTGCAGGGGTCCACCAAACTGTTTTCCTTGTCTTAGAGGAGTGAGTCTTGGTTTTGCTAGGGATGGCACAAGCCAGGCAACCTTGTAGGTGCTCATAGAGTGCATTTGTAAAGGTTTCTGCATCTTGGGCAGCATCATCCTTTAGCGTGGGGGCTGTGAAACCTACCACCTCTGTCTTAAGTAAGGTGAAGTTTGCTTTAGAAAAGTTTTTACTGTGTTTTCCTTAGTTGGGGGTGGTGGTGGGGTGTGGACATCCAGAGTGATTAGTTTATGGTCTGATCTAACCAGTGATGTGTTGACCTCTGCTGTGGAACACCTGTCGCTCATGTTGGTGATGACCAGGTCCAATATGTTTTCACCTCTGGTAGGGGAGTTTACCAGCTGATCCAGGGCATTTGAGATGATGAATTCCAGGAAGCGCTGAGCCTGAGAATTTGTACTCGAGTAGTTTTCCCAGTGAATGGTAGGGTAATTGAAATTGACCAATATCAGGGTGTTCAGTAGGGCCTTCATGTTTTCCAGTGTCTCCAGAAAGGTGGAGTGGTAGTCCTAGGTCATGGAGGGTGATCTGTAGCAGGCCACAGTTTGCATTGCAGATCTGCCCGATGTTAGTTGCACATGGATGATTTCAGAGGTATCATGCTGCGCCACTATCCTGGAGGTGTAGGTATCCTTGATCAATATGGATACACCCCCTCCTTTTGTGTTTCGGTCCATGTTCTGTGGCCAAAACGTGTGGTATGAGTTGTAGTCCGGTAGTGCTGGGGTGTTCTCTGGAGCCTTGAACCAGGTTTTAGTTACTTCACAGATATCAACGTTCTCCATACTGAGGAGTGCTTCGAGCACGTGCATTTTGAGATTTAAACTCCTGTCATTGAATAGCATAACATTCATTTTTTTTGTTAATTGTGCTGTTTATGGAGGTGGGTTTGACTTTTGAGCCTTGCCTAAAAAAGGCACTATGCGGGCAGCAAGAGCCTTGGCCAGTATTCAAAAGCCTAGGCGTGACAGGTGCAAGCCATCTCTTGCGAAACAAAGCGGCTTGTTCAGCATGTTGTCCCAGGATAACAGACACTAGATCCCCTTTGAATGACACCAGAAGCTTAGCCAATTGTTGAAATTGATCATTTTTTTTTTTTATACTGAGGTATCATTCTTGGTGAGGGCAGGATACTACTCAGGGTCAGGGTCATACTAGCCTGGGTTGCATGATCAGAGGACTCTTCCATGTCTCTTTTCATGTAGTCCAGGGAGGTACGTCTCAGGTCATTCGCACCAACATGAACAATGACAGAGTCATATTTGTACTTGTTCTGGAGTGACCTGAGTGCTTGTGTTATGTGGCGGATTCTGGCTCCGGACAGGCAGCTAACAGTAACCTCCGCTTGTCCAACCTAGTGAATGGGATGTCAGTGTGCCAGACTATAGAGTCACCTATTACTAGTGTGTTAGGTATGTTATTTCATCACAACTACATTACAATCGTACCCTAAAAAACATCAACCCTCAAGCTTTTTCTGACTCAATAAAACATATTAATCGGAACCCTGTAAAAATCCTCCCTCTTGATGACGCTGTTACATACTTCAATACTACATTCAATAACCTACTAGATAGCTTTCTTCCCCCCACAACTAAAAGAATCAAAGCCAAATCCACCCCTTGGCTAACTAAAGCAACTATTACACTCATGCATCTCTGAGACAAATCTTGAATGCATTACCAAAAATTTAAAACACCTAACACCCTTACTGTATATAAGCAACTTCAGAATAAAATGAAAAAAAAAACAAATTGCTTCAGACTGAAAGTCCTACTACTCCAAGCTTCAACGTAATCATAGATCCAACCCCAAAAAATGTTGGAACAGTATATCTGCTCTCCTCTCTTCTGGCAAAAATGACAATCCCTGCCCTGACCCTAACTTTCCTGATCACATCTTATCTACTCAATTCAACTCCTTCTTTATTGATTCCATAGCCAAGCTCACCACATCATTCTTTAATTACCACTTCTACTCCACTCTCATCCCACACCTTCAACTCTAGTCCCACTGACATCAACACTACTCATCTCCCCCCCTTTACCATACAACCTGTATCTCTACACACCATAACAAACTTCTACTAAAACTAAAACCATGCTCTCATGCCCCAGACAACATTCCAACTAACTTTCTCAAGCTAGCTGCCGAAGGTATAGCTTTTCCCATCACCATACTTATCAAAATTTCAATCCAAGAATCCCATGTATCCCTCCTCTGGAAGAAGGAGCTCATCATTCCCCTCTACAAAGGAGGAAACAATACTGAAATCTCCAACTTTCATCCTATAGTCATTCTGTCCCCTATCTCAAAAGTCCTTGAAAAATGCATACACTTGTAACTCCTTCCCTACCTCCTAGACAGTTAACTTCTTTCCTCTACTCAACATGGATTTAGACCTGGGCATAGTACTACCACTACCCTTCTGTTCTTCCTTGACATCATCAACCATGCCCGTGATTCTGGCAACATTGTAGCTACCCTTCTCCTAGACTTATCAAAGGCCTTCGATAATGTTTCCCAGAACCTTCTCTTGTTCAAACTCTCTTCCCTATCTCTCCTCCCTCTATTAACTGGTTTTCCAGTTACCTTTTTAAAAGACAACAAGCTGCTAAGTGGAACAATAGTACGTCTTCCTTCCTTCACACCCCAACAAGAGTTCCACAAGACTCAATACTGGGTCCCTTACTTTTTAACATCTTCATTAATAATTTTCATCAGTGCATTCCGAATACCAAACTTATCCAATAGGCGGACGATTCCACCATAATTTGCTATGCTCAATCCCTCCCCAAACTCAAGCAACTAGCATAAGATGCCTTCTCTTGTAATGAGTCTTGGATGCTAAATAATCACCTCGCTCTCAATACATCCAAAACCAAAATCATAATCTTTACCCCATCTAAAAACACCTCTATCGATAAAAATTCCTTCTCCATAGTCAGGCAGAATAAGATTCCCATTAAAATCGTCTCCCATACAAAACTTCTAGGAATTATCATTGATGAACACTTAAAGTTTGACATTCATACACAAACTAGTATTAGGAAAACACACCAAAAGCTCGGAATGCTGTATCGTCACAGCCGTTATCTCACTCCCTCTTCCAAACATATATTCTCTATTTCCTACCTCATCCCCTCTCTCTTGTATGGAGCCCCTCTCCTCACCAACCTTCAATCCTCCTTAAAGTCAAAACTGTCATCCTGCTACAATAAAATCTCTAAGTTTGCTACTGGGACCAAATCCTCCTCCCACCACTGTGATGCACTCTACTCCTTGAACTAGCTGGAACTTTCCCCTATCTCTCTTGCATTCAACTGTTAACTGCTCACAAACTCATTTTCAAACCCACTAACTGCCCTTCCTTCTCCTTCACACTCACTTTGCATCATCCTGACAGAATACTCAGGTCAAGTAACCAGAACCTCCTCAAAGTGTACAAACCGTTACGCATGCCAGGACAATTTCTCCTGTCTTTTTCCCTTGCTCATCTATGGAATTCACTTCCCACCACATTCAAATCACCCAAAACCACTCTGCCTTCAAGACCATGCTCCATTCCCATCTCTCTTCTCACTGGGAATGCTTATGCTGTCACTCCACCTGACTCCCTTTATTTCATTTCTGCTCCCCAATCCTTTTTTTTCTCTCAAAACTCAACCTACTGACTCCCTTCATTTCATTTTCACTCCCTCCCCCTTTTTTCCTTTCTCATAACTCAACCTATTCACCTCTCACTGTTCTACTCTCCAATAATTCTTCCTACCTCTTACCTCATGAAGCTATAAGTGCATATATGCTTGCGCTCCAAATTATACGTATGTACTCCAAAATACTTGTGTTTTAATTTCTTTCAATGTTTTGTTGCGACATCTTGCTCGAATTTTATTATTCTGCCTTATATGTTACTGTGTTTTAAACAATGGGCAAACTGTACATCAACAACCGATTGAAGAACGAGCGTTCTCCAGCAGGGTGTTAATGTACAAGTAAGGCCCAGTGAAAAACGAGCTTATCTAGCTGCCGTGGAGCTCGGACTGAAGAAATGGAATGGCCACCATTATTTTATACTCGCTAAGCAGCAGTTTCGCTGTTTAGCGAGTGTAAAACATTAAAAAAAAAAGAAAAAGGTAAGTATGTGTCTGCATGTGTGTGTGTGTGTGTGTGTGTGTGTGTGTGTGTGTGTGTGTGTGTGTGTGTGTGTGTGTGTGTGTGTGTGTGTGTGTGTATGTTTATGTCTGTGTGTGCGTATATGCGTGCATGCCAGTGAGAGTGAGCCATTATTTTACACTCACTGAAAGTGTATGCGTGTATGTGAGTAAAAGAAAGAGAGCGATCGAGTTTGTGTGTGATTTTCTGTCTGCAAGTGTGTGAATGGGTGCATGAAAGTAGAGAGACTGTGTGCATGTGTGTCTGCCTGTGAGAGAGAGAAAGAGAGATGGATGTAGAGAGTGAGAGAGAAAGCCAGAATGATGTGTGAGTGAATGCATGTATGTAAGCAGAGGGAACTGTCTGTATATGTTATGTGTGTGAAAGGAGACAAGACTGTGCATGTGTGTATGGGAGAGAGAAGGGGCTGTATGTTGTTTCACTTGCTCATTTTTTTAAAAACTATATTATTTGTTTTATATATAGAATTAATGTAAAATCCATCCTCCGACACCACTGACATATACTACAGCAAGTTTGAAACAGTAGGCAGAGAAACTATTTTACATTAAAAATATATATAAAAAAATAATATAGTCCTTAAAAAAATAAACAAGTAAAACAACAATTTTAGAGTGAACCCATTGTCTAAGCACAATAATGCCCTCCAGGGTGTGTGTTAATGTGTAATTAAAGGGCCTCACAGCACCCCTGGGCAGGCATTAATTACACATTAACACACACCCTGTCGTGCATTATTGCTTACTTAGTAGTTTTTGAAAATTGTATTGTACTTGTTAACTTTGTTGATATTAGCTTTGTAATATTTGTATATGGAGCTTTTCTCCCCAGGCCTCCATTGAAAACTGGTTTGAGACTCCATGCAGGCATTGCATTTGTCAGAAACATAAATCATGTCTACAGAAACACGCTTGCTGACCATACCACTGATTTCTGAGACTTCAGAGTGAATCTTGTGCCATGCATCACTGGATAAATACTTTGCATTACTAAATTCACTTTTTCAAGCCAATGCTGTATTTTTACTACTTCATTTAAAACTGTATTTTTTTGTAATCCTGCTTTTTCATTGTGTCTGCTGTTTAGAATACTGTTGAATTTGATACATTCATGTAAACTGTACTTTATTTTTGTAACTTACTTGCTTTTGTATATTTAATGTTTATGCTATATTGGAGCGTTCCCCCTGGGCCTCCACTGAAAACGGGCACCCATGGGCCCAGTGGATTACCCCAGTCACCAAACTGAGATAAATAAATTAATAAATAAATAAATAAAATTTCCTGTACTTTAGGCAGCTTTATTGACTAAGATGGTTATTTCTTGCACTTCAGGTCCATTTGGTGATTTAAGGGCCTGTAAGGATTAATGCTGCTCCCTGTTGGTAGTGGAGGGACAAATTATGTGATGCAAATCACATACAAAAGCCTAGATTGTGCCTGGCCAGGAGCCATTTTAATTGTTTACTGGCTGTTGCTGCGGTAGCGTTGTCGCCTCACAGTTAGACGTTGCCTGTTCGATTCTCAGTTAGAGCGTCTTTTGTGTAGCGACATGCGTGAATGAGCGTTCCTTTGTTGAAGGTTGTGCGTTAGGCCCGGCAAGCCAGTACGTAAAAATCTACTGCCAATCATTAGCGGACCGGAGTTCCGCTGTGGCGACCCCTAACCAGGAAAAGCTGAAAGACACAAACAAACTGGCTGTTTTGAATGTCATTAAAGAATTTGCATTTGAACAAAGCTTCTCTCCTTGCAATGGAATTTAGCAGTGCCCTGTATAGATGTAGGCACCTAGAACTGATTATGTTTCCTATAAGACTACCTATCAAACTTCCCCTGTATTCAGTTGCACAAAGAGAAGGTAATCTGTGCATCAACACACACTGCCCGAAGTATTTTGGGCCAAATCCTCCCATTATTACTCTGCACTCCTGCAACAACCCACTGATTTCTTAAAAAGAGCAAGTAATCATCGATGTGAACTTTTCTGCTGTCTCTGCAGTCAACTTGGTGGGTATGGGTATCCAGAGGCAATGTAACAATTCCATGATGTATACTGACAATGAATTAATTATCATCTAAACTGGTCATAGGATCATAGAAGGTTACTAGGCTAATGGTCCTAGAACCTTTTTACAACCTTGCCATTCATGCTCCAATTTTTCCAATTATCAATGTCCACTGGTTAGAATGTCTTTGGTATATGCCTATGACTTAGAGCATCTACAAACTGTTCCTATCCATAAGAGCCACAGGAGACAAGCCATGGGTGAATTTATGATTTACCATCCACTGGTCCATATTGCATTTGAATAGGCTTAGAGAAGAGCTCTATTTCACAAGAATGGGAAGTATGTTCCAGAGAAGTTACAATCTCTGAGACGCAAACCTTTTTCCTCCAGCATGTATTGTTTATGTCAGAGACTAGGTTTAGATCCTTAGATATGGTAATTCTAGTGCTGTTTATTTTGAGACCAAGTAGGAGATCCATCAGAGCTGGACTGGAGAATGCCTTGTATGTTAGGCATATATCACCACTAAGCAATATGTTAACAGTACAGGGACAAGACTTTGAGGTGGCCCACATAAGACATATTATTTACACCTTGTATTCTGTTAGTGAGAAACCCCTGTGGCTGCTCCAGTTGTTACAAATGCCTATCTAGGAACATGCCAAATGTTGCATTGTATTCAATTACTGGTCTAATGAGGCCTGAGTGTAATGACACTATGAGCTTCTTAGATCTGGATGCCATGCCCTTATTTATAAATTGAAATCAACCAAAAAATGACTGATACCAAATCCAACAACGAACAGGAGTCCAGTACCACAAATAAAGTGCAACAGTCGATTTTTAATAACTTAAAAAGCAAATAAATAAGCGCTTTCGTCTGAGACACAAACTTCTTCAGATGAAAGCACCGGTGCCAAAAATTTAGTTATATGCATGTTTTCTAATACAATAATTACCAATCAATTCATCAATGAACCTTTCAAATACATTTTTAAAGAGATATTCTAAACATCTATTCTCAATAAGAAAAATATATTACATAATATTACATATTAAATTGCAAACAGCTTGCTTTCTGCTTAAAAATATCAGTATAATAAACAACAAACTTGAAATTTAAAAACATTGTATAAAATTAAACATGTGTTACATGCTGTTGTTTATCGAGCACATTCAGCTCTAGCTGTTAAAATAGATTTAATGCTTATGTACTCATTTAGACCTGGTGGTATATTCACCCTCAGCCTAAGTTGCCATTTAAGCTCTAAATTAAGCAAAAAAGTTTTAAAATTACCCCTTCCCCTAAAATTATTTTCTTTTACTAAATCAATAATGCCAAACATGTAACCATTAAAAAAAGGACACGTTAAACTATGCTTATACAAAGCATTGGTAACTTTGCTTGTTTTGATGTCGTATTGATGTTCATACATACGTTCTTTTAAAGACCTTTCCATTTTCCCTATGTAAAATGCATAACATGATTTACAAAGAGCTAAATAAACAACCATTTTAGTTTTACAATTCCCTTTGCAGAACCTTACCAAACTATTTATTCCATTGTTTAACTTTATTGTAGGTTCACTAAAAATCATGGAACACATATTACAGTTTCCACAGGCAGTAGTTGCTCTAAATATTTTAGAATTTGTGTTAGTATGCTCAAATGTCCTTTTAAAATTTCAACCAACTTTGTATGTAAATACAGGTTTGTTTCCAACCACATTAAATACTTCTTTATTAGTTTTAAATATATTCTAATGTGAACTCAAAGTTTGTGTGAGCACGTCTGAAAAAGTATCATATTCTATAATACAAGAACCTTTAAAGTTTCTTCTTTCTATCACCTCAGCACTACCCATTAATGGTTGTCCCAAAAGGGCCTTATATTTAACACCCCACCCTGAATATACCTCATTTAATACATCCTTAATCATATTAATGGGGTAACCCCTTTCAACAAACATATTACCAAGAGTAGTTAAAGCACCCCTGAGGTCACCATTTTCAGAGGTCATTCTTGCGATCCTCACTGCCTGACCCTTAACTATACTTTTCTTTTGTAAAGTAGGATGATTGCTTAAATAATGTAAATAGCTATTGCACCATGTTTTTTTTTCTATAAATATTGGACTTAAAACCTTTTAAGGTTTTACAAATAGTGACATCTAAATAGTTTATACTCACATCTTTACAAAAGTGTGTAAATTTTAAAAAAGATGTACATGAATTCAAATAAGACATGAAATTTTTTAAGCCATCTGCTGTTCCATACAATAAGACAAAAATGTCATCCAAAAATCTTAAATATAGTCCAATATTTGAAAAGAAAGGACAATTAAACACATACCTATTTTCCTATTCAAGGAGAACTAAATTAGTGAACATGGGTGCGCAAGCCACACCCATTGCTACTCCGCTAACTTGTTGGTAATATTCTCCTTGAAAATGGATATAGTTTGAATCTAAAACTACTTCCATAAGTTCCAAAATGAAGGTTATTTTATCCTTGGATAAAGTGGAAAACTTGGTCAAGCTATCACCGAAATACTCATGTCCTTCATTTCTTGGAATGCATGTAAAGAGATCCCTAACATCAATTGTCAAAAACATACAGTCTTCTTTCCATAGGTTGTCATTAATTTTACTAAGAAATTCCCAGGAATATTTTACCAAATGTGTGGTCCTACTAATTATATCTTTAGTGTGGTAATCAATATACACAGCTAAATGATGTGTCTTTGAATTTTTTGCTGATACTATTGGTCTAAACGGGGGCTCAAGAATAGACTTGTGTACCTTAGGTATTCCAAATATATTGGGAATAACAGGATATTCCTGTTTCAAAAACTTATAAGTCTTGTCATCAATTCTGTTTTCAATAAGATATTCTTCTAATAAAGAATCAATTCTACTATACCCAATATTAATCTCATTAATGGATACAGGTACATAAGTTTTGTTGTCTAAAAGAATATTAGTAATCATGTTGTTGTATTCCTCACTATTATATAAAATTACTCCCTCACCTTTATCCGGCTTCATAATGTGAAAAGTATCCTGAATCTGTAATTCTTCTAATAATCTTCCTTACTCACTAGTCAAGTTAGAATTTTTAGTTTGCCATCTGTTTTGAACATATAAATCATACAATTCTTCTGTAACTATCCTTTCGAACATAATAAGTATTGGATGAAGCAGGGGGTTAAATGTACTACTCCTTACTAACTCATTGTACTGACCACCGTTGTTTTCAATTTCGTTGTTATACAAAATTTTTAAATTTAATTTCCTTAAATATAGTTTTAAATCAACTAGATGGTTAGCTATGTCACCATAGCATGATTTCCCAAATTAAAAACCCTTTAAAAATAAAGAAAAATGCAATTTAGTCAAAGTACAAGATGTATAGTTAAAAATGTTGAACCCATTGTATTCATTAATAATACCATCAAAGTCATTCGAAATACTTATTTCCCTTTCCTCACCACTTTTCTCCACTCGTATTCCTTCCCATAGCTGTTGCTGGAGAGTCCCGGATCTGATGGAAATCTGCTTTTGCTCGCTAACCTTTCCGATCTTCTGGGTGCTAAAAAAAGTTCATCCTCCTGGTTAAAAGAATCTAATTCATCTAATGGTCTATGTATATTCCTGTCTACCCTATGTGAACCATTATTAACAATACCCCCATTAACAATACCCCCTTATTTATAAATTGCACCACATAGAAGGAGTTTCTCACTACCATAGACACATGGTGACCAAAACCATACTATAAACCTAAGTTCCCAAGTCCCATACCACTGGCCCTACTCTTAGAGGACTGTTATCAATATTGTAATTTGCAAGAGTAGTTGTCTTCCCAAAGGGTATAATTATTCATTTTTTGCTTGAGTTTTAGGCCTTGGTTCTGGCATTAGTTATCGGTCTGTGTCAGAACTTCCTGGAGGATATCTACATCTATAGGGTATTCATTGATTGTACTCATGATCAGCAAATTTGGTCAGTTAAAGGTTCTAGTACCAAGCCCTGTGGTACATCGCTAGTAACAGCCTCTTGGTGGAGGTGGACTCACCCACCCTGACTTCCTGTGCCCCACCTGTGAGCTGTTTGACTATCCATCGAGTGACATTGGGATTTATGCTTAAATTTGTAAGTTTGTCTATAATACTTGAGTGTGATATTGTATCAAATGTCTTTACAAGGTCAAGGTAGGTAGTATGTGCCATTTTACACTTATCCATGGCTCTAGTGACCTTCTCAAAGAAGCCCACCAAGTTTAGTAGGCATGATCTGCCCTTGATGACAATGAAGTGGGATGACTCCAGTGTTTGAAGAGTTCCTATCCTTTGTTTATGAGGTCCACAATAATTATTTCCATGGCCTTGCATATAAGATTAGTCAAATGTATGGGTCTGTAGTTCCCTGGTCTGTTGATGGTCCTCCTTTATTTAGAGGGATGACAGCTGAAGTCCTTCATTCCCTAATAATGAATCCTGTCTGGAAGCTGTAGCTGAACACAGCTTCTAGTGGTCCTGACAGCTCACATTTCAAGCTATTTAGGCAGCCTCCTTGGACATTATCAGACCAAGTGATGCAGTGTTTTAGCTCTGGAGAGTGCAGTGAGGACCTGTTGTTTAGTGATAGCTGGAGGAGAAATGGTAAGGTGTACTTCCTGGGGTAACTGAGGGTAACTGAGAATAAAATTGGTGTTTAATTTATCATCCAGCAAATTTACTATATCCCCTGGTTTGGTATAGGAAGTTCCATTTACTGTTAGTTCAGCACACTGTTGGGTGTTCCCTATAAGGATACATACATAACTGAAACATGCCTTATAGTTATCCTTAACCTGAGAGGCTATTTATGCCTCAAAGTTGGCTTCACAGGATTTGATTACTCCTCTGAGCTGCTTGCTGAAACTAAAGAATGAGGTTTTTGTCTTTTAAGGATAGCCATTCCTATTTTTGGACAGGATTTTCTTTCCTTTGTTATGCACCCTATTTAAACTGGTGGTCCATCAACAGGTCTTGTTTATGGAGTTTGTCCTAAGTTTATTTTGCTTTGGAACTGCTGTGCCTATGGAGTTACGTATATGCTTGTACAGGGTTTCCATAAACACTTCCACATAGGCCACTATGTTCTCTGAACTGGGGGGAGGGACTTGGAATTTAGCTATGCCATCACTTAATAGGAGGTAGTTAGCCTCGGAAAAGTTCTTAAAGGTTCTGGGGTTTGCTGGGAGTTTAGCCTTTATATTTGTTTTAAGGGTTAGTGCTTTATGATCTGATCTGACCAGTGAGGATATTAAACAAGGGTAGAGGGTGCAACTTTCCCTCATAGTTGTGTGTACCCGATCCAGGATATATGCACCCTTAAGAGCAGTGTAGACTTACTGTTTCATGGTGTCTGCATTGACAAGATCCAGGAATCTTTCAACCTGCATGTTAGTGGTTGTGTATGGTGGGGTAGTTGAAATGTTGAGCTGAACTGAGTGACTTCAGTACAGGATTCAAGTACACTCTGTTGTTTTCCTGGGTCATAG
Organism: Protopterus annectens; assembly: GCF_019279795.1. Classification (NCBI taxonomy): domain Eukaryota; kingdom Metazoa; phylum Chordata; order Ceratodontiformes; family Protopteridae; genus Protopterus; species Protopterus annectens. The sequence continues at coordinate 1,714,331,476 of NC_056726.1, read as the reverse complement.
ATGGGACATATAGCTAGCAAGGACTTTACCTAAAGTTATTTGCCAGTCCTTCACACTTTTAGCTTTTTTGAAAACAAAGGTGGGGTCATGATCCAGAATTTGTTTCCAATTTCTTGTTATCAGTTAGAAATGTCCAACTGTTAGTGATCACTTTTGTGATTTCCTTATAGTCTTCAATGAAAGACAAGGCCATATTTTGTTTTCTGATTTTCTGTCTGGGGTCTCTATAGAGGTTATATTTTCTAGTGAGCCTTCCAAGAGGGTCATGTAGGGTTGGGTCAGTGTTTTCTTTCGGGCTTTAATCAGATCTGAGATTATTCTTAGCATGATGTTACTGTATCTCCTAGCAAGGAAGCCTTTGTTAAGTTTCAGAGGTTGGTGGTGAAGTCATTGGTTTCTTTTACAATCTGGCTTACATCATACGTTGTGACTTAATTACATTACTCTCTGTGATCTGTGGGTGAATGCTGTGGTTATGTAAAAGCATGCTGACCCTTGTAGGTTTTCTGTACAAGTTACTGCTAAGGGTCCCCCTTGGTGTCCTTGGAAAAAGTTAAGTACAAAAAGATGACTCTAGTTTTGCTGTGGCAGGTAGTACATTTGACAAATCCAGTCATGTTGATATAATTATAACATTCTTCCAGAGATTTTTGATCTCCTCCCAGATGCTGAAAATATCACCAATAAAGTACAAATAACACTTTATGGACTCCAGGTAGACACAATTGTAACTGAAATGATTATCCCATGTTCCAAGGGTTACATTGGCTAGACTAGGTGCCATGGCTGTTCCCATAGCTATTCCAATGATTTGCCCGTAGTAGCTGTGATTAAAGTGGAAGTAGTTCTTCCTTAGGACTAGCTCTAGTAGTTTTCATAGTATTTCTCTTTCATTAGGCATAGTCACTCTGTCCTTGAGGTAGGCTTGTATGACTGTTTATATACAATAGCAGTGTGGGAACACTGTGTCCAGTCCTCCATATTGATGGTGACCAAAATAGTACTAACATGGATATCCAGTGCGTCAAATATAAGTGACCTGTTTCTTTCAACTAGGGGCTTGATTTGCACATCTAGGAAAATGGACAGGGCTTCAGTGACTGCACCCCCACTAGACACCACTGGCCTTTATTGAGGGTCTAGCAAGTTCTTGCAGGACATTGCAATCCCCCCAAAAATTGACATTTTAAAATGTTGGATAGTCAAAAAATAAAATAGTCTTGTGTTTAATAGATCACTTGCATGCATCATTTTGAGCTGCTATTGTATTTTATTGTATGCTGTTTGAACATCATACAGACTCCATTGTGAGAAACATCCAGTCACTAGGATGCATATTAAGGAGAAACTCATATTCAGTTGTCTATCAGGGGCCAAGATCATCCAGATCACACAAGCACTCAGGTTACTGGACCACAACTACCAGTGTGACTCATTCATAGTCTGTGTGGGTGTAAATGACCTGAGGCATGCATCCCTGGACTATATAAAAAGAGACATGATGAAGTTCTTGGATTATATGTCCCAGGCTGGCATGGGCCTATCACTGAGGAACATTTTACCTGCACCAAAGATGATGCCACAGTATGAGCAGAAAAGATTGACTTTAATAATTGGCTTAGTTTCTGGTGTCACTCCAAGGGACTACAACATTTGTCAGCATGGGATGATGTGTACAACATATCATGTTGCTTTGCCAAGAATGGACTGCACCTGTCCCCACTAGGGTTTTAAATGTTAGCTAAATATTGTCCTCCCCCACAATGCCTTTTTTAGGCAACGTCAAACTGCCAAACCTTCTAACAAGGCAAAACCAAGCCAAGGAAATTTAAAGGTGTTCCTGTTCAATGTCAAGAGTCTATCCAAAAAACTCCACTCCTTCCACTCCCTCCTATATAAATGTATAGACTCAGTCATACCGGAAGAGATCAAATCAAGATCCTCAAAAAAAATAAAACACTTTGGTGGACATCCAGCATAAATAGGTTATACAATATGAGAAATAAACTACTTGTAAAGTCCTCTAAAGCTAACTAAGAAACTAAATTAGCATCTCTAGTTAAGGAAAATCACAAAGCATTCTTTAGCTATGTCTGAAATCTAAAAAGGAAGGCCTAGATTTGTACAGAACTAGCTGTGGATGGTACCAGTTATACTGAACCTGAGGACATCACCAACTTGCTAACGGACAAGTTTGGTGAAAACTTCACTCCACTGTCCTCACCAATCATATCCCATAACAGATCTGTCACCAGTCCACTGCCTAGTATCTCCAGAGAGCAGGTCATAGCCACACTCTCAAAGGCCAAAAATACAGCCTCTATAGGACCGGACAGCATCCCAGGCTGCTTATTAAATGCTCTAAAACTGGAGTCAGTGGAACCACTGAGCACGTTCTTCAATCTCAGTCTAAGCACTGGCTTTGTCTCAGCTGAGTGGAAACAGGAATTATAAACCCCTTGTACAAAGGGGCTCTGTAAAATGACCCCAGAACTATAGACCCATAAGCCTAACTAGCCTTATCTGCAAGGCCATGGAGAGAGTCATCATGGACCTTATCAACAAGGATATAAGTGATCTTCAAACTCTTGACCTGACCCAGTTTGTCTTTATTAAGGGTAGATCTTGCCTGCTAAACTGGTAGACTTTTTTGAGAATGTCACCAAGGCCCTAAATGAAGGCAAAACAGTTCACACCACCTATCTCAACCTAGACAAGGCCCTTGACACAATCCTTCACTCCGGCATCGTTGATAAACTCACCCAGCTGGGGATTAACTCTTAATTCACTAGATGGGTTGCCAACTGGCTCACAAAGAGAACACATATGGTCAAAACTGGGGAAGCCACCTCTAGTAGCACAACTGTTACCAGTTGTGTTCCACAAGGGTCTGTGCTTGGCCTCCTACTATTTGGTATCTATTTTCAGAAGTCCAGGTGAAAATAGATGGCCTATGACTTGCCAGGTTTGCTGATGACTGATGTCAACACACTACAGAATGGGCTTATACAGACAAATGATTAGTGTCAAAGCCATGGATTTAAAATAAAAGCAAAAAATGCATTATCATCCACTTCGGCAAAGGAGACTTCCCTTGCTAATTACAACATTAATAATACCTCAAGTTCAAAACCAGTGGTGAGAGATTTAGGAAAGTAAGTTGATAGTAACCTTAATTTTGATCATCAGGTGTCCACAGTAGTAAGGAATGCCTCCTATGTTGCACACCTCATAAGCAAACCAAAGCTAAGGAGGTTATAACATCCCTGTACTCGTCTCTTATCAGACCAATAATTGAGTACAATGCTCCCTTCTGTAGGTACCTCACCAGACATCTGCAGCATCTGGAGAGACCTCACAGGTTGCTCATCAAGGAAATTCAGGGGCTACAACACATGACCTACAAGGACAGACTGAAGGCCCTATCACTTTACTCGGTATAGTATAGACTGCTTAGATGAGATTTGTGCCTGGCCTACAGAGCAGTCTCAGACCTTGCCTTGATGAAACTGCTACACATCTGCAAATTCAGTGGATCGAGATGCACTTGCTCTAGGGATTGTAACCTAACCTGCAATATCAACAGGACATGCTGGAGAGACAGATATGTCTCCCTGAGGTTGCCACCCCCCTGGAACAAACTCACAATTCATGTAAAGCAGAGCTCTTCAATGACCCTATTTAAGAGTAACTTCGACAACTGGATGGGAGACCATAAATGTACACCAGGGATTTCACCTATGTCCCTCTTAGACAGGTGCAGCCAATAATGATCTTAGATTCACACACAAACATAGACTATATATCTTGGTCCATAAGGGAACAAGGGTATAATATGGCATTAGGGCCAATAGCCTGGTAACCTCCTGTGATCCTATGATCCTATGGGATTGTCAAAAATTCAAATAGTCTTGCATTTAACAGATCACTTGCATGCATAATTTTGAGCTGCTATCTTATTTTGTTGTATGCTGTTTGAACATCATACAGACTCCATTGTGAGAAACACCCAGTCACTAGGATGTATATTAAGGAGAAACTCACATTCAGTTGTCTATCAGGGGCCAAGATCAGCCAGATCACACAAGCACTCGGGTGACTGGACCACAACTACCAGTGTGGCTCAGTCATAGTCTATGTGGGTGTAAATAACCTGAGACATGCCTCTTTGGGCTACATGAAAAGATACATGATGGAGTTCTTGGATTATATGTCCCAGGCTGGCATGGGCCTAGCACTGAGCAGCATTTTACCTTCACCAAGGATGATCCCACAATATGAACAGAAGAAGATTGACTTTAATAACTGGCTTAGTATCTGGTGTCACTCCAAGGGTGTGCAATATTTATCAACATGGGATGATGTGTACAACACACCATAGGTTCATAGGTGTTTACTAGGCTAATGACCACAAGGGCCTTTTTAAGCCTAGCCATGCATCCCAAATCTCTGACAAGTTCTGATACCCTTGATAAGTGTAAGCAGGGGGTTGGTAGATGAACCATTTACAGGTTATCAGTGTCCATTAGAGACATAGGTGCCAAACCAGGGATGAATTTCCGCTTTCTCATCCAGTTGTCCAAGTTGCACTTGAATTAGGTTAGGGAGGAAAAAGCACAGTTTGATAGGCAATGAGGGTTTTTCAGTTGTTTGGCAGGGGGATACACACACACACCAAGTGGCCCACAGAGAGATTAGAAACCCTACCTATCTAATCTTACACACTATAGATCACTGCACTTATTGCATGCACCATAGCTTAAGTCACCATGCTGCTTTGCCAAGAATGATCTGCGCCTGACCCCCACTAGGCTTTCAAATATTGGCTAAATATTGTCCTCCCCCACAGTGTTTTTTTTAAGCAATGCCAAACTGTCAAACCTTCTAACATAGCAAAACCAATCCAAGTAAATCTAAAGGTGTTCCTGCTCAGTGCCAAGATTCTAGCCAAGAAACTCCACTCCCTCCATGCTCTCCTCAGCCTGGAGAATGCAGATATCTGTGCAGTTACTGAGATATGGTTTAAAGCTGCTGACAGCACCCAGGCAATGCTGGGCTACAATGCTTTCCTCACATTTAAGCCAAATACTGCACAGATAGGGAGTAAAGGCATAGATGTACATGAAAAACAAATTCCTCTCATGGTTGGTGAAAGGGGATGACATTGTTGACTTATTCCATGTCCAAATTACAATAGACAAAGTCCTATGCCATATCTCTGTAAGCTATAAGCCCTTCTCTATGCCCGAGGAAACCCATAAATCAAACTTACTGGAAACACTTATTATTCAATCCAATAAAATACTCATGAGCAACTAAAAACTGGGAATCATATATATGACCCCAAACTTGCAGGATCAGAGATTCCTGGACTTTGTAAACACAAACACCGTGGACCAGATAGTTTATACTCCCACTAGTGATGGAAATATATTGGATTTGGTCCTCACAAACATGGGAGAATGCTGCACTCCCTTAGTTTAATTTCCTGTCTGGTAAGGTTAGACCATAAAGTTGTCTCCTTGAAATACAAATAAACCCTGAAATCTAGATAATCCCAGAACATTTAGGAACTATTGTAAGGCAAATGTCCTATTACTAAGTGATAACCTGTCAAAACTTCAAGTTGCCTAAACCCTTAGAACATAGCTGGCTATGTGGAGTTGTTAAGAAATCTTGTACATTCATGTTAACAGATTCACAGAGACAGCTGTGCCTACCAAGAAAATGCTCAGAAAAAAAACTCTAAAATTAAGCCATCCAGGTGGAATTTCATCATCAGAAGGCTGTACAACAAAAGAAAGAAAGCTATACCAAAATTTAAGAAGTGCAATGCCCAGCAGGATAAACATTCTGTTATCGATCTAAATAATAGCTCAGATGGCAAATCAAGTTTACCAAAGCTGATTCTGAGGTAAAAATAGGAGTCCACTCCAAGGTTAATCACAAGTCTTTTTAGCTATATTCACAACCTCATAGGCAGTACACAGCAATGTGCAGAACTAATTTTAAATGGAGACAGTGACACAGCACTGAAAATACAAAAAATCATTTAGCCAATAAATACAGCTCCAATTTTACCCCTTTATCCCACCCCAGGTACCACTCTGGTAATACCGTCAAGCATTTCCCCCCTAAATGTACTCTCCAAGGCCAAAAACACTGCATTGATAGACCCCAGTACCATCCCAGAATTCCTTCTCAGCTGCATGAACCACAATCACTCAGGAGCACTGGAGTTAGCATTTAACCAGACAGGCTGCATGCCACATGAATGGAGAATGACAATGGTCATCCCTCTGCACAAGGTTGGACCCTCTGTGGAACCTAGTAACTACATTCCCATAAACCTGAGTAGTCTAATGTGCAAAGCCATGGAAAAAATTATCATGTAAATGATTAACAATGACACAGGAAACATTCAGACACTGGATCAACCAAGTTTGGTTTCATCAATGGCAGATCATGCCTACTCAATCTGATTGAATTGTTTTGCAAACACAAAGAAGAAGGCAAAATGGTGCATACTGCCTACTTTGATCTTGCCAAGGCATGTGAGATAGTATCCTTCTTGGGCATTGTCAACAAACTTGTGGAATTAGGCATACACTCTTATGTTACATGCTGGATAGCTGGCTTTCAGATAGGACCAAGGAAGTTATAATGGGAGAGTCTATAACCGCGAAGAGGCCAATCACTTGCAAAGTGCCTCAGGGCTCTGTGCTGGCTCTGCACCTTTTTAACATGTACTTCTCTGATGGACTCTCATCTCATGGACAATGTTAAGAACCTCTGGCTGACCAAGTCTGTAGACAACTACAAACTAGGATTATTCAATCTCCTCAAGACCTAAATGTCCTCCAGGAAGGGCTGACCAGACAAATAACTGGTGACACATACGTGGTTTAAAAGTCAATGCCAAGAAATGCATAGTAGTACACATTGGGATGTCAGCTAGCCAAGGTAACTACCTCCTTGATAATACACTCCTAAGAGTAATCCAAGTAGTTAGGGATTTGGGGATGCATCTACAGAGTACTAACCTGAGTCAACAGTAGTAAGAAAATCATTCTATTTTTGTCAACTTATAAGAAAAGATAGACATCCATGTTCGAGGAAATCATGATTCCACTGTATTTGGTCCTCAACAGACCTATCATTGAGTACTTTTGTATACACCTGAGTATGCTAATGCAATGCCGGACAAATCCACACAGGTTTCTCACAAAATGAATACACTGAGTTAACAACGTCTCCTATGTGGATTGCTTCAAAGCCCTAACCCTGTCCCTGTACTCCGTCTTCTATAGACTGTTGAGGGGTGATCTATGCCTGAACTACAATGCATTCTTAGATATAGTTCTAATGGACCTTCTGCATATCCACAAAACAAATAGCATCAGAACTACTCAATCTAGGGACTTAAATATTGCTTGCAACATAAATAAGACATGCTGGAGGGACAGGTATGTGTCTCAGAGAATACACCTTCCCTGGAACTAGATTCCCATCCATGTAAGGTAGCTTTCTTCTGCAACAAAATTCAAGCATAACTTGGACCAGTAGATGAGGAATTGTAAATTCACCTTTGGTCTGGTACCTATGTCTCTAATGTATAGAGGTGAGGCAGCCAGTAAATGATTGATCACCCAGGCTCTAGCTTGCATATGCTCTTTAAAATAATCTTTAGTGCACCAAAAACTGTTGAATAAATTTGAGTTGCATGGATAGGCTTAAAATGAACATTGGTCCTTAACCTAGTATACTTTTATGAATGTAAGAACCTATGTGAAGATCATATTACAATGGGTGAAGCATACATGGGCACCCCCTGTTATCAAATTGGGTAGGGAAGCAGAACTTTAAAACTACACATGAATGACTAAATAAGGAAAATGGGTTCTTTTTATATAACTACAATATCAGTGAGGCCTTGCCTATAGAGACCACTGCTAAATTATAGAATAGACTCCCTGAGTACTTCTTCTGCTTTTTATTTCAGCTGCTCCTGTTAGAGGTCACACAATGGATCATCTGTTTCCATTTGTTCCTGTCCTCCGCATCTTGCTCTGTTACACCAACCATCTGCATGTCCTCTCTCACCACATCCATAAACCTTATCGTAGGCCTTCCACTTTTCATCTTACCTGGCAGCTCCATCTTACCACCCTTCTCCCAATATAACCAGCATCCCTCCTCAGCACATGTCCAAACCAACATTATCTCACCTCTCTAGCTTTGTCTCCAAATCATCCAACCTGAGCTGACCCTTTAATATACTCCTTTATAATTCTGTCCATCCTTGTCACATCCAATGCAAATCTTAATATCTTTAATTCTGCCACCTCCAGCTCTGACTCCTGTCTTTTCATCAATGCCATCATCTCCAACCCATATAACACACATTAGCTGATCTCACTACCATCTTGTAGACCTTTTCTTTCACTCTGACTGGTACTTATCTGTCACAAATCACTTCTGACACTCTTTTCCACCCACTCCACCCTGCCTACCCTCTCTTCTTTAACTCTATTCCACACTCACCATTACTCTGAACTGTTGATCCCAAGTATTTAAATTCATCCACCTTCGCCAAGTCTACTGCCTGCATCTGCACCATTCCTCTGTCTTCCCCTCATTCACACACATATATTCTGTCTTAGTCCTGCTGACCTTCATTACTCTTATCTCTAGAGGATATTTCCACCTCTCCAGGGTCTCCTCAACCTGTTCCCTACTCTCACTACAAATCGCAATGTCATCTGCAAACATCATAGTTCACGGGGACTCCTGTCTGATCTCGTCTGTCAACCTGGCCATCACCAATGGAAATAAGAAAGGGCTCAGAGCTGATCTTTGATGTAATCCCACCTCCACCTTGGATGCATCCATCACTCCTACCACAGACCTCACCACTGTCACACTGCCCTTGAACATATCCTGTACCACACTTACATACTTCTCTGCCACTCCCAACTTCCTCGTACAATACCACAACTCCTCTCTAAGTACCCTGTCATATGCTTTCTCTAAGTCCACAAAGACAAAATGCAACTCCTTTTGACCTTCTCTATACTTCTCCATCAACACCCTCAGAGCAAATATTGCATCTGTAATGCTCTTTCCTGGCATGAAACCATCCTGCTGTTCACTAATCATCATCTCCCTACTTAACCTATCTTTCACTACTCTTTCCCATAACTTCATGCTGTGGCTGATCAATTTATCCTTCTGTAGTTACAGCTCTGCACATCATAGGTTCATAGTTTCATAGGTAGGTACTAGGCTATTGGCCCTAGGGCTCATACAAGCCTAGCCAAAAAATGTATCCTGGCTTTCGCCACCCAAGAAAATTATTTTCCTGTGCCCCTGTCAAGCAGAGCCACAGAAGTGATCCCTGGGGTGAATTTCCCATTTCCCATCCAATCATCAAGATTTTTCTTGAAGAGTGCTAATGAGGAGCTCTGTTTGACATAGATAGGTAGTCTGTTCCAGAGTATGGGAAGTTTCTGGGACAGGAATCTATCCCTCCAGCATGTTCTGTTTATTGTAGTGACAAGGTTTAGGTCCCTAGAGTGTGTAACTCGGAGGGATTGGGATTTCTTTAAGTGGAGCATGTCCAACAGCTCTGGGTTTGACATAGCTTTGTATGTTAGGCAGAGATCGCCCCTGAGTAGGCGATATGCGATGGAGTAAAGCTGTAGTTTTTTGAGATGGTCTGCATAGGGCATCTGTTTGAGGCCAGTAATCCTCTTTGTGAGGTATTTCTGTGGTCTTTCCAGTTGTTGTAGATGTCTTGTGAGGTACATACCAAAAGGGGCGTTGTACTCTATAATGGGTCTAATGAGTGATTAGTAGAGGGGAACAATGACCTCTTTTTTTCTGGATGAGAATCCTTTTGTGATAAGATGAGCCATGTAGAAGGATTTCCTGACCACTGTGGCAATGTGATTATCAAAGGAGAGACTACTGTCCACCTGTGTCCCAAGGTCTCTTATCACATTTTTGGCATTAAGTAGACTACCAGCTATGTGGTAGTTCATGGGTACAGAGTTTTTACCAAAGGGGATGACAATACACTTTTTGGCATTGAGCTTCAGGCCATGGCTTTGACACCAGGTATCTGTCTCAGTGAGGCCCTTTTGTAGTTTATCCACATCGTTAGGAGTTTCAATTATGGCTCCTAGTTTGCAGTCATCTGCAAACTTTGTTAGCCAAAGACCTTCTGTTTTGGCCTGCACTTCAGAGAAGTAGATACCAAACAGGAGAGGACCCAGGACTGAACCCTGTGGTACTCCACTTGTCACTGGTCTGATGTTGGATTAGGAATCCGCTACTTTCACAGTGTGGGTTCTGTCCATGAACCAGTTGGCAACCCATCTTGTGACATAGGGATTTATACCTAGTTTAGTGAGCTTATCTATAATTCCAGAGTGGGGATGGTGTCGAAAGCCCTGGTGAGATCTAGATAAGCTGTGTGAACCATTTTACCCTCATCTATGGCTTTGGTGACTGCTTCAAAGAAGTCAGTCAGGTTTAGGAGACATGATCTGCCTTTTACAAATCCAAACTGGGTAGGGTCCAGAGTTTGGAGATTACCAATGTCTTTGTTTATGAGTTCCACAATGATACTTTCCATGGCAGTGCAGACCAGGGTCATCAGGCTAATGGGGCGGTAGTTCCCAGGGCCCATCGTGGCTCCCCCTTTGTGGAGTGGGATAACTGTCATGGTGCGCCATTCAGTGGGTACAAAGCCTGAGGTGAGGTTATGATTGAACATGGTACTTAGGTAGGGTGCCAGTTCATTCTGTAGTTCATGTAGAATGCAGCCTGGGGTGCTGTCAGGTCCCATGGATTCTGTGTTCTTGGCTTTGGAGAGTGTGTTTTTTACCTGTGCAGCCATGATTATAGGAACTTTGCATTCTTCCGGTATAGAGATGGGCCATCTATGGGGTGAGAGGGGGGTAAAGTTAGCACTGAACCTATCTGCTAGGATGTTGGCAATATCACTTGGTTCTGTATATTTAGTGCCATTGTGCTGTAACTCAGAGCAGATCTGAGTGTTCCCATTTAGATTCTTGACATAGCTATAGAATGCTTTGTGGTTGTCTTTAGAGTCAGTCCCAATTTTGTTTTCCTAACTAGCTTTGGAGGATTTTATGAGGGATCTCAGCTTCTTACTGAGGTTGACCAGGGAGTTCCTCCAGTCATTTTTGCAACAGTTTCTTTCTTCTGTTGTAGAGTTTGTTTATGGCAGAGGACCACCAGATTGGCTTCCTTTTTTTGGAGGATAACATCTTGGTTCTATTAGGGATAGCATGATCCATGCACTCGTGTAAGTGCTTATAAAGTGCATTTGTGTAGGATTCATCAGGCATACCTCTATTGTCCGTCTGCATGGGTGTCATGAAGTTTGCCACTTCTGTCTTAAGAAGTGTGAAGTCAGCTTTGGAGAAGTTTTTTACAATGGTTTCCCTAATTGGGGCTGGGGGTGGGATGTGGATGTCTAGGCTGATTAGCTTGTGGTCGGATCTGACCAACGAGGAATTGACCTCTGATGTGGAACATCGGTTTCCCATGTTGGTAATGACCAGGTCTAGGATATTGCCGCCCCTTGTGGGGGTGTGAATAAGTTGATCCAAGGCATTGGAATTTATGAATTCTAGAAAACATTTAGCAAAAGAGTTGGTACATGAGTAGTTTTCCCAGTTAATGGTGAGGTAGTTGAAATCACCCATTATTAGGGTGTTGGGTTGTACCCTTATACTTTCCAGTGTATCAAGAAATGAGGAGTGTAAATCCTGGGGCATGGTGGGGGGGGTCTGTAGCAAGCTACAATTTAGATTGCGGTCTTGTCCAGAGTTAGTTGCACTTGGATAATCTCGGATGCATTATGCTGTGCAACTAGCCTGACGTGTGGATATCCTTAATGAATATGGACACGCCTCCACCTTTAGTGCTTCTTTCTGGGTTAGGTGGCCAAAAGGTGTGGTATGAATTGAAGCCTGGTAATGCAGGGGTGCTCTCTGGAGATTTAAACCAGGTCTCTGTCACTGCACAGATGTCAATGTTCTCCATTTTAAGGAGTGCCTCGAGTGAGTGCATTTTGAGGTTTAGACTTCTAGCATTGAGTAGCATTACCCTCAGATTTTGCTTGCTTGTACCTGTTATGGTGGTGAATTTGTCATTTTAACCTTGCCTAAAAAAGGCACTATATGGATGGCAAGAGCCTTAGCCAGTATCCGGAATCCTAAGGGCGACAGGTGCAGGCCATCTTTGGCAAAGCATCGTGGACTGTCGATCATGTCATCCCAGGCAGACAAATACTGGATCCCCTTAGAATGACACCAGAAGCTTAGCCAATTGTTGAAGTCAATCATTTTGTCCTTGTACTGTGGTATCATTCTGGGTGATGGCAGGATGCTACTCAGGGTTAGGGTCATACCTGCCTGGGATACAAGATCGGAGAGCTCCTCCATGTCTCTTTTCATGTAGTCCAGGGAGGTACGTCTCAGGTCATTCACACCAACATGGACAATGACAGTGTCATATTTGTACTTATTGTGGAGTGACCTGAGTGCATGCATTATTTGGCAGATCCTGCACCTGACAGGCAGCTAACAGTAACTTTCTCCTTGTTTAGTCTAGTGAGTAGAACATCAGTGTGCCTGACTATAGAGTCACCTATGACTAGGGTGTTGTGTACGTTGTTATGCCTTATGGGCTGTGGTTGAGTGGCAGACTGAGTTTGTGGGCTATGTGTCATTTGGGTTGTGTTGGGGGGTGGAGTTTGCTTGCATTTATGCTTTGGATGTCCCTGATGCTTGGGCAGGTTTTTATTGAGATCCTCCGCGAATGTAGGTGTGTGTTTTGTGTTTCTATGTGTGTGCTTTGGTGGTGTAGGTTTTGAGGGACTATGTGATGAGTGTGGTGTGGTGCAAGTGTTTACCTTCTCCTCTTGACTGTCTAGTCCAGTCTTGGGTGAAGAGAGCTTTGCTTCCAGTTTGGCTATATAAGTGCATCTCTCACAGGTTGTAGTGTTGGGTGGTAGGAGGAGAGGGTTGTCTGTGTACATGAGGCAATTGTTGCATTTCCCCAAGATGCCCAGATTCATCAGGTAGACAGTAGAAATCACTGGGAGCTGACCCTTAGCATGCCTGGATGAGTGCTTATTTATTAAGTACTAAAAATTGCTTTCCACTAGACAAGTGAGGAAAGTTGAGTGCTCTAGTAATTTGCAGCTTATGTAGTGCTTACAATGAGTTCTGAACAAGTGCTGAGTTGAAAGAAACAGATTTGAGTGCTGAAACCAGAAAACTGGCTAGTTATAAGAAACAAAACTAAGCTAGAAGGCTTCCCTCCAACACAGAAGGGCTTGGGGGCTCAGAAGCCTACAAACAGTCTAAACCACTTAACAGGAAAGGCAAGAAACAAGTTTAAATTTTTTTTGTTCTCTTTTCCAGATGCTCTCTTTGTACACAGTAGGAGTGCCTGAAATCAGAATATGATCTCACTGCACTCAGTTGAGTGAGCAAATGAGATGGGCCCAGAAGGAGTATCCAAACACAAATTTACAAGAGGGGCGGTTAGTTTCAAAGCCACTAAGATTAACACCAAAACAGAAACACGGAGGGTGGGTGGGAAAACTAACTGAAGAACAGAGTCAAAATATTCTTAAAATTGGTACCAATACACTTCTTCTCCACTTCTCAGGCATCATCTCACATTCCAGGATTTCATTAAACAATCTGGTTAAAAACCCCACTGCCATCTCTCCTAACCACCTACCTGCTTCCACAGGTATGTCATCTATACCAACAGTTTTTCCATTCTTAGTCCTCTTTATAACTGTACTTACTTCCTCTTTGCTAATCCATTGTACTTCCTGATTCACTATCCCCACATCATCCAACCTTCTGTCTCTCTCATTCTCTTCATTCATCAGCCCCTCAAAGTACTTTTTCCATCTGCTCAGCACACTCTCCTCGCTTGTGAGTATGTTTCCCTCATTATTCTTTATCACCCTAACCTGCTGTACATCTTTCCCAGCTCGGTCCCTCTGCCTAGCCTGCCTGAGTACTTAAAGAAAGAAAAGAGGTTGAATAAATTAAGAAAAAAAATTGCATAGTTACTTCTTAGTAAAATATTAGACAAAATATTGCTAAGAGCCATTAGTATGACAACCAAATATCTGCAATGAAACAATTAGCTGTTAATAGTAACCTCTAGAAAAGCAACAATATAAGTCACACTGAAATAGTACAAATGATGGGGTGGTAAACAATTATATAAAAAACAGATAAAGGAGATAATTTAGAAAGGATGGTGGTGTTGTGATAGTTTTAATACTATTGTCTAAGAAAGACAGGGTACCTCATTTGCAAAACTCTCTGGGAAGAAAGATGATGGTTGCATATCTCTCAGCAGAGCTACATAGGAGTATTGAGTTCCTGTTTTACCTTGTAACCACAAGGTCTATAGGTTGTTACTAGATATGGAGTCCAGAAGACCACCAATGACCCTAGCACAACTTTTCCCTAATTTTCCCAAAGTACTGCATGGTTAAGTGACACAGTAGGCAAATGATGGTAAACCCTGCACCATGGGAAGCGATTTGTTTACAGCTCATAGCCTTGATCCTCTGTACTAACTGCCAGATGGCATCTACTACATCATTCAATAAGACTGCTTTGAATGAAACACAGTTGGACCACAGTGGTCTTTGCAAATTATGCTTGTGGTAGAAAAACATATACTCCTCCAGCAGCAATGTCAATAGTCCTTATATTCTACAGACTGATACATTTCTGGAAGCACCAATACCGGTGACTAAGAAGGATGTTGGTACTTCCCTAGCAAATACAAACAGGAGGTACAGGGTTCCCATAGCTTAAGGGTTGAATTTCAGCTGTAGGATTCTGTTGTCAGAAGGTAGATACAACAGACAAATGAGTCTGGAAGATAAGGGGCCTGTTTGGTGCACTTGCTTCTAAGGATATGGAAAATCCCTTGAATTACTTGAGCAGTAGACAGTACCACCTACTGAAGACAAACAAATAGAAGAAAGGCAGCTGAGATGCAGCATATCCTTCACAGGATGAATGATAAGTTATGTCACATGCTGGGGTCTACAGAATAGCTAAACAACTAGTACAGAGTCCAAGAAAGAGAAGTGTCATATTGTGTTAAATACAGCTCGTATAATGTCCATCAATAATAATGTCCATCAATAATAATGTCCATCTGTCAGTACCAAATATCCTTCCTGATTCTTGTTAATCTACCTAAAACACACAGTAAAAAGTATAATGTCATTACCAAATACAGCAGAGATAATGTTCAGCAGTACCAAATACTGCAGGTATAATGTCAGCAGTATAAAATAGAGCAAGTATAATGTCTGCCGGTACCAAATACAATAAGTATAATGTCTGTCAGTACCACATACACCAAGTATAATGTCCATCAGTACCAAATACAGCAAGTATAATGTCTGTCAATACCAAATACAGCAAGTATAATGTACGTCATTACCAAATATAGCAAGTGTAACATTTGTAAGTACCAAATAGAGCAAGGCTATTACCAAATACAACGTGTAACATCTGTAAGTACCAAATATGGCAAGTATAATGTCTACCAGTACCAGATACAGCAAGTGTAATGTTCATTAATACCACACACAGTAAAAAGTACCTTGGGGTTTGTTAGTAGCCACTTATGTGTCATAGAAAATATACCTCTCAAAGCAAGCTTTGAAAATGTTTAATTTAACATACTTCACATGCGTTCCATACAATATTCAGAAAGCATATGCGAGTGTTATAACGTATTATTCATCAATGTCCTAGACTGCAAACAATCAAATGAAATGGAAGAAAAAAACACACTGGATACTTAAATAACGGTAGCCTTGGTGAGGTGAAACTTGAAGGCTTTTGATGCAGCCTTTTTATCAGGCTGCAGTTACTGCATGCATTGACTTTGCAAATTTTTTGTCTCCAAACCCTGAGTTTTTATCCCTTTTCAGAAGGTCATATTTTGGTGCTTCTGCTTTGATTTACTTCACGGCACAATTTCTCTCTCCTCCCTCTGGTTGGAATTTGCAAATGCAGGCAGCAGCAAAAGAACAGATATGGAATACTTGATTGGTTCAGCATGACTAGGAGGAAGATGCATACTGTCAGCCTAAAGAGTCAACATTTCTTGTGAAATGGTGTGTTACTATTCAGGTACTGTAATCATAATTTTCATGAGAGATGTACGCAACCTCTTGGATGCAAATGATCACTGTAATGGTTAAAAATAAGGAGGAGGTGAAGATGTTGATTAAGATGAAAGTAGAAAAAGCAAAAGTTGGGTTGTTGCCCAACATTATGGAAACTAAAAGGAAGTCATCTAACCCATCCAAATTATTGCAAGAAACTCTGGCTCTATGGTATGTGGAGAATAAAGTCCTGACTGACTCAGACAACCTAAGATGATAAGATGATTTTATGGTTCAGGAAGCTGAGAGATATGTTGCCATGCTTGCTGGCAAGCGAGGGTTGTGGTGCCTCCACCATCATGACTTGATATTCCAGGAGAGTGTCTAAGACCACTTCTTGAGGGCATGTTTTGGGGTGGGGGGTTGATGTTGGTAGGATCTGCCCAGACTGGTGCTGTAGCTCTTGCTGAGTCATGTCAAGGAGTGAGCACAACTCCATATTAAGGACCTACTCAATCCCACTGTAAAGGTGTGGAACCCATGTCATCACCACACATTGATTTAGGCTGCATCTACAAACTACTGCCAAGGTGATGGTTCCATGATTGGAACCATCACCCTGGCAGCAGGGTGATGGTTCCATGATTGGCTCATGCCTCATGGGCAGTGAATGGTGTGGAAGAGCTCTTGTCTGCTGAGGAATGAATGAAGCCATCTTCCCAAATAGATGAGGAAGAACAACATTTTGGAGCTTTTATCCCTGGGCCTCTACTGAAAATGGGCAAATACCCAATCGGACTTTTGTGGTAATAAAATGTTTGTTTAACAAATAAATAAAAATGGGATAGTGATTTTCTCCTAGAATCCTCTGTCTGCATTTGGTATGGTTTTACATTCCATTTATAACACACACATATGACTTGAGAGGTATCATTGAGATGATTCACATAGCCCTAGTTTCCTTCCTAAAATGGATTATGCACTTACTTTTTTTTTAATTTTATTTTGCTTTTATTTGAATGACTGCTGCATTTTTGCTGCTGACTACAGGTTTATCTTCCCCTCTTTAAACTGTGCTAACAATTACATCATCAGAAAAGGTCACATGACATGGAATCTGCAAGTAACTGACCAGTTGCTCAGCCTACAGAAAATACAAACTGTTTTACTGTACTTAAAACTTGTAGTACTTTAGAAGTTCCACTTTACTTTCTAGCACAATCACTGACGAAAAAGGTTAAAAGTCTCTGCTCATGATTTTTTAATGCTGATTGGTTTGTCTGTTAAAGAATTTTGAAACAAAATGTTTTTAATGTTGATGGTTAATGCATTTACATTGACTGGCTGTTGGAAACACATCTATATTACATAATCAAACTTTTAAAAGTTCGAACGTCATATGTATGGTCAATACCATATGATTGAACTTTTAAAAGTTCGAAAATGTAATAAAAAAATAAAATAAACCAAAGAAAACCCTACCTGAATGGTTTAAGCAGTGGGGCAAGCCTCCATGCACCCCCACACCCCCTGCTCTTTAAATATACCAACCCCGAGATCGCACTACAGTGTAAAAAAGGGAAATCTTCCCATTCCACACTGTACGGAGATCTCCATTGAAACATTTGAACTTTTAAAAGTTTGATCATTTGGTATCGACCATATGACGTTCAAACTTTTAAGAGTTCAACAACATGATATAGACCCTTGGAAACATTATATAAAAAGTTTTTAAGAAAGTTCTTTAAAATTTTCTAGGAGCTGTATGTTTTGTGGTTTGGCACTTCTTGATTTAGTATCATAGAGCTCCTGAGGAGGACTCTGCACTCCAGACTTTCCCAGGCTGTAAACCCAATGTTCTATAACATGAGACTTCTTTCCTATTGCATCCTATAGTGGAATAATGTGTCATTCAAGATTAGTTCCTCTGCCTTGAACCCCCCACCCCACCCCATAATGGGCTGGGCTCTTTTCTACCCCACTGTCCCTTAAATTGGCTGAGGCAAACACGAGGAGAAAATGTTCTTTGTGGGGTGGGGTGTGTGTTGTTTTTTTGTTTTGTTTGTTGTTTTTGTTGGGTGGGTTCAACAGTATTTTTTTCTCTCTGTCTCACCCACTCTTTGAAATGCAGCAACCTTGCAGGTGAAATAATTTTAAAAGGGGATGCAGGGTTATGACCCCTTTATTGTTTTACACTCAGACTGTGGCTGACAAATGGTCACCTCAGCAGCCTGGCCCAGTTCTTAAAGACCATTTGTAACCTAGCCCCATGATCCCACATTGAATTTATCAAGACAGGACAATAATACCAGACTCGCTACTTGATGAATTATTTTAGATCTCCTTGCAGCTGTTCAGACCTGCAGGTCCTGTTTATACTCTCAAAGTTTAGATCTCTTGAGCAGATGTTTAATCTATCCTTCTTAGAGATGTGAAGGAAATGACATAGGACTAGGTTGTTCAAGGCTCTGGAGGCTAGGCAAAAGTCCTGTCTGTCTGTCTGTAGGACACAGGAAAGAGTGAGACTGCTTTAAGGCAGTGTGGAGATGCCCTTGATTTTGTATTTAGTAAAGAAACGCTGGTCTCTTGAGTTGGGTCATGTGTTTGGATAAGTGTTTTCCAAAGGGGCATTAATATAATCTGCTTGCTAAGGAAGGAATGGAAGGGGATGGTCATCCTTTGTCTAGAAGATATATGTGTAGTGATAAGTTTGCTTATATAACAGGACTTCCTAGCAATGAGAATTTGGTGATTAAAAGGGGTAATTCACTGCTAGTGAAAGAGGTGGATTCATTATCTGGGACAGCTCATTCATAGGTGAATACTGGACTAGCTGCTGTTGTGGTTTTGCTGCCATCCTTTAGCGTGGGTAGCAATTCAGTTCAAACGTTAAGTTGCAGGACTTCATTTTGATTCCTTTGATCTTTTCTGAGATCTTTGCTTTTATGGGCAGTATATTTCTTCCTTTTTTATCACCTTTATTTAAGATGTGGACAAACATACACTTATATAAAACAAAACAAGCCATATTAACATGTTTCCCATTGCAAACACAGTTATCAAAAAAAAATGTATGTGATGTACTAGCATCAGTCCAACATTACATAAATTGCTCAGTGCCTGCCTTCCCTTAAGCCTCACTCCTCCAGTACATTTTTCTGAGTGCTTTTCTACTTTTAGCAGTGTCAGTTGCTGATGGACCTGTCAGAATACGGGCTAAATTCTTGGCTAGGCTTGTAAGGACCTCTGGGCTAATAGCCTAGTAACTTCCTATAATCCTATAATCCTACAATAATTAAACATTAGCTGTTTCATAATACAGCATTCAGCACTGGTATATTATGTCATTAATCAGTGCCATAATTCAGCTTTTAGAAGTGTCATAATATAGCACTGTGATGTGTCATAATACAGCATTTAACAGTGACATAATGTCATTCAGAAGTTTCATAATTCATTGATTAAAAAAAGTAATATATCATTCAGTAGTGTCATAGTTCTTTTAGAAGTGCCATAGTACAGCATTCAGATGAGTCACAATGCAGTGTTTAACAATGACATCATAAGCCATTCCACTGTGTCATAACTCATCCTTTAGATGTTTCATAATGTGGTTTTCAGATGTATCACAATACAGTGTTCAGCAGTGACATAATACATCATTATATAGTGACATAATTCAGCTTTTAAATGTTTCTTTATGTAGTATTCAGCACAGACATACTACATCTTTCCATAGAGTCATAACTCATCATTTCAAAGTGTCATAATGCAGCATTCTGATGTATCATAATACAGAATTCAACAGTGACATATTGGGTGGTATTCATAGTCATTACATCAACATGTAAGGCTATCTGCTCCATGAATGAATAAATGCAGCAAAGCTGTGATTTATCAACACCACTTATGCTGATGCGAGATAGCTGCCAATGAGCATAAGCAAATTAAGTCATAATGAAATGCAAATGAGAAATTATGAAAAATGGCAATAAAGTTTTCTCCCCCTACTTGAAATTCATAGTCAAACTTTCTGGATCTTCAGCCCCATTCACAGATTCATTATAAAAGGCAGAATTGTATCTTTTTCATTTACTTTGCAATCCACAATTGTACTGTAACTTGCTGAAAGTCTTGTTATTTTTCACTGTAAGCTGCTTTTCTTGGTGAAGTCAAAACTGCCTGTACCCAGTGGTGCTCTCTGGCCAAGAAGGCAAAGAATTATGCAAAGAATTAGTCATAATAAATTTGACAAACAAGGCACATGATGGGTTCAGAATGGACAGGGGTATTATAAGGTACTTAGTGGGTATGTATAGCCTCCAGTGGGGCACTGGGAGTATGTGTGGACTTCCTGTATCTAAGAATACTAAAGTATGTACAGTCCTTACTATACTTCCTGAGGCAGACTGGGGACACGTTGGATATCTCACAGACTTCTGCCTTGAGGATACTGCACAAGTTCCTGGATATACTCTTGGCACATTTGAATTAATTCATCTCTTTCTCAGTGTCACCCCTGGACTCAGTCCAGACTATGCATGCTTTTTATGGAGTGGCATGTTTCCCTGAGGTATTCAGTGAGATAGATTACACCCATGTTACAATTAGGGCCCCAACTCGTCCACTCTGAGAATGAAACTGGAATAAGAAGGACTACCATTCCATCATTTGCCAGATAGTGTGTGATGCATGGTGGTGCATCAACAAAAAGAAAAAGAAATGTGCTTTATTCAACTAATTTTACTGTATTTGTGCTTCTTCCTACTTTATTTAGCTTTTTGCTGCATGTGCTTAAAGTGCGCATTTGCATTTAATCTGCTGCATTTATTACTGCTTGTTATTAGCATGATTACATTGTAACTGTTATTCTAAGCCTCTTAGTTCTGATTTAAGCACTTGGGCTCCAAACTAGTTGCCTTAGATAAGGACGGGTTGTGGTCTGCACTCTTGTAGTAGGAGAGATAGCTTATACCCTTCTGAGTTGGGAAATGCTGGTGAAGGTTTATTGTGCATATTTATTATATGTATGCGTGTATTGTATGTGTGTATGTATATATGTATATATATATATATATATATATATATATATATATATATATATATATGTGTGTGTGTGTGTGTGTGTGTGTGTGTGTGTGTGTGTGTGTGTGTGTGTGTGTGTGTGTGTGTGTATATGTGTGTGTGTCTGTGCAAATTTCAGAAGTAGTAGTGGATGTATATGCAGACAGTTTTTGTAAAGAAAGAGTTTTATTTGCATCGGTCAGAAAATATTTATTAATTTACTGATTGTATAAGACCACCATTTGTTCCACGATATTAACTGCATACACAAGATGCCTGAACTTTCAGGCACACACAAGAGTGGAGGTTTTGGGGTTGGTGGGAGTTGCAGTGTCCAGTAAATGACCAGCAAATAGTTTGTTGAGAAACGACCAGTTGTATTACTTCTGTATGCATTTGTAAACAATACTCTTATATACTTATAGTTATTAGGCATAATTCTATCAAAGCACACATTATGTCCTGAAGTATATTTACTACATCCATCTGTAACAATATTATGCTTCATTTAATGGAGAGTGAATTGAAATGAGCTGAAAACTTCCTTCAATTGCTATATTCTTCTGTATGTGTACAGCTTCTGCCTGAAGATAATTCACAGACTATTACACAAAACTGCAATTTAAGTATGTAAACATTAATAGTTCAGAATAGTACCTGGAATGTATGTGCATAGAACGATTCCAAAAAACACCCCTCTACCAAACAGACAAGCTGAGCTCACATATAAAAGTGTAACAAGTTGAAGGAAGATGCAGTCCTACTATTTATAATTTGTATTACTGGAAAAATTGGCACACTATGACACTTTAGGTATTAATAAATATTTAAACAATAAATACCAGGCAAATGCAACAGTAAGTGAAATGCATTGCATAGTGCCAGTAGTTATATCAGAACTGTTAAGGAAAAAAAGGTAAAATACAAGTAACAGCAATTATTTTCTGTCTTCTCTATCTAGCGAATGAAGAGATTTGTTACAATGAAGCACAACATAGTAAGAGGCTTACAAGATTGGCTGAAGCTGTTGTTAAGTATGAATAATGTAATAGGTTCATAGGTTCATAGGTTGGTACTGGGCTATCTGCCCGAAGGCATATATTAGCCCAGCCACGTTGTGCGGTTTTCACAGCCCCATTAGTAGTTCCCTAGACCCTTGTACTAGCAGCTAGTACCCTTGGCCCGTATCTAGTACTGCTGTTGATGTGATCCCCGGTGTGAACTTTCTGTTACCCATCCACTCATCAAGGTTCCTCTTGAAGAGTGATAGTGAGGGGCAATGTCTTATGTAGATCAGGACCCTGTTCCATAGTAAGGTAAGTCTCTGTGAAGGGAATCTATCACTCCACCATGTTCTATTCATTGTTGTGTTGAGGTTTATATCCCTAGAGCGTGTAGCTCGAGTAGATTTGGTTTTGCTAAGATGGAGCATGTTCAACAATTCTGGGTTGGACATGGCTCTATACATTAGACAGCGATCGCCTCTGAGAAAGTGGTATGCAACAGAGAACAGTCTTATCTTTTCAATCGTGCTACATACGGCAACTGTTTGAGGCCAGTAATGCTCTTGGTTAGGTACCTCTGTGGTCTCTCCAGCTGCTGGAGATGTCTAGCCAGGTACATTCCAATTGGTGCATTGTACTCAATAATGGGTCTGATGAGGGAAGAGTAGAGGGGCACCATTACATCCTTAGATCTTGATGCAAACCCCTTCATGATCAGATGGGTCACATAGAAGGATTTTCTAACCACTTTGACAACATGGTTATCAAAGGAAAGCTGACTATCTACTTGGGTCCCTAGATCCCTTATTTCTTCTTCAGATTTCAGGGGATTACCTCCTATGTTGTAGTTTGTGGGTACTCTGTTTTTTCCAAAGGGGATTACTACACATTTTTTTAATAAATGCAGTATTCTGTCTTTAACTGATTTCATTATATAACTGGAAGTATTCATAAAGAATACTAATTAAAGGCCTACAGTGCTTTCAGTTAATTATTGCAACACAGTATTGCAGCCACAAGTTATATCTATATATAAATGAAGTATGCTGTCTTTAACTGATTTTATAAGATATATAAGTACAAGTATTTATAAAGGATGTTTTCAGTATAATATTGCAACTAAATGTATATCAGACACAAATATGACAGGTATTATCATTATAATATATATATATATATTTATATATGTACATATATATATATATATATATATATATATATATATATATATATATATATATATATATATATATCAGAGCGCTACAGAATCCTGAAAGCCCAAAATCCTGAAAGTTCAAAATCCTGAAAACTCAAAATCCTGAAAACACGCAGGATACTAACACTTACTATATTTTAGTACAAGTACATACAGAAACATATTACCCTTCAACTATATGCAGGGGGGCAAGTCCCCCTGCGCCCCCCACACCCCCTTAGTGCACTAAGTGCAATCTTGGAGTTGATATATTTAAGTAGTAGGGGGTGTGAAGGGTGCAGGGGGCATATAGTAAGTGTCGGTATCCTGTGTGTTTTCAGGATCTTGAGTTTTCAGTATTTTGAGTTTTCAGGATTTTGAACTTTCAGGATTTTGGGCTTCAGGATTTTGGCCTTTCAGGATTCTGTAGCACATATATATATATATATATATATATATATATATATATATATATATATATATATATATATATATATATATATATATATATATATATATATATATATTATATATATATATATATATATATATATATATATATATATATATATATATATATATATATATATATATATATATATATATATATATATATATATATATATATATATATTATATATTTTATATATATATATATATATATATATATATATATATACTACAGTAGACTGCAAAATGTAAACCCCACCTAGTCTTAATAGCAATACATTCATTCTTCCCAAGTATGAATAAGCACTTCACATATCATTGTTTGCATGTATGCTAAACACTTCTTGTACATTCTATTTTTGTGCGGTAAATATTTATAAAAATAACATTTTTTATAATGATACATTGAATTATATATAAAATTAAATGCAGTCAGATGTGTCATAATTCATCTTTTAGAAGTATCATAATGCAACATTTTGATATATGCCTTAATGCAGTTTTTACATGTCATAAAGCAGCATTCAGATGATCATAATACAGTGTTCAACAGAAACGTGTCAGTATATGATGCCATAATTTATCTTTTAAAAGTGTAATAAATGTGCATTCACATGTCTTATAATAAAGTGCTCATTGGTGACATAACAGTCTTTCCATAGTATCATAATTCTTTTGGAAGTCTCATTAGACAGCATTCAGATGTGCAACAACATAGTACTTAGTGACATTATAGGCCAGTCCATAGTGTCATAATTCATCTTTTAGAAGAGTCATAATGCAACATTCAAATGTTACATAATACATCATTCAGTAGTCATAATTCTTCTTGTAGGCATGTCTTAATGCAACATTCATTTGAGCCAAAATACAGCATTCACATGTGAAATAATACATTATTCCATATTGTCATACTCCATCATTTATAATGGCATAATGTAGCAATCAATAATGAGATTGTATACTACTCCATGGTGTCATAATTCAACTTTTAGGTGTCATAGTGCTGGATTCAGATGTGTTATAATACAGTATTCAACACTGACATAATACGTCATTCAGAAGTGTCTTAATTCTTCTTCTAGAAGTGTCACAATCTAGCGTTCAAATATGTCATAATACAGTAGTAAAACTGGCATAATGTGCGTTCTGTAGTGTCATAATTCTTTTGTTTAGAACTTTCATAATGAAGCCTTCAGATACGTCAAAATGCAGTATTCAAAAGAGATGACATAAGCTATGATTTAGTGTCTCAACTTATCCTTTAGAAGTGTCATAATGCAGCATTCAGAAGTTTGGCAACACAGAATTCAACAATGCCATAACGTCATTTTATAATATCATAATTCACCTTTTTAAAATGTCATTATTTGGCATTTAGATGGGTCATTATACAGTGGTTAGCAGAGATATAATATATCATTCCATAGTATCATAATTCATCTTTAAGAAGCATTTTAATGCAGTATTTAAATGTGATATTATACAGTATTTATCAGTGATATAAACATCATCCAGTACTGTCATAATGAAGCACTATGATATTTTATATTGCAGCATTCTTCAGTGACACAGTGTGTCATAATCGTAAAAACCAAGAACCAATACTTCACTATAAATGAATAGAGAAAAAGAAGGCACCACAGCCGAAGTGCAAGTGTTGAACTCCTGTAATTGCTGCCGAAATTCAAAAACGATAATTCCCAAGGTCCATGAACGTAAAAACAGGTTTATTGAAACACAATAAAAACGAACGAAACCTAGGTCGACGTTGTTTTTATTGTGTTTCAATAAACCTGTTTTTACGTTCATGGACCTTGGGAATTATCGTTTTTGAATTTCGGCAGCAATTACAGGAGTTCAACACTTGCACTTCGGCTGTGGTGCCTTCTTTTTCTCTATTCATTTACAGTGTCATAATCCATGGTTTAGAAGTGTCATAAAACAGAATTTAGATGAGTCTTAACACATTCAGCAGTGACATAATATGTCATTTGGAAAGTCATAATTCATGTTTTAGAAAGTGCTATAATGTAGTATTCCAAGTTGTCATAATTCAGCAGTCAACATTGGCATAATCCATCTCATAGGAGTGCCATAATGTGGCATTCAGATGTCATAATACAGTATTCATCACTGATATAAGAATCATAATACAGTATTCATCACTGACATAACACATGATTCAGGAATGTCATAATTAAATTTTGTAATAAAATAATGAAGTGTTATAATTCAAATATTTCATAGTACCTTGCTCAACAGTGGCATAAAACATCATTCAGAGGTGTAATAAATCATATTTAAAAAGAGTCATTATGCAGAACTCTAATTTGTCAAAAACAGTATTGAACACTGACATAAAGCATCATTCATTAGTTTCATAATGCAGTATTCAGATGTGTCACAATACAGTGTTCAGCAGTGACATAATACATCATTCTATAGTGACATAATTCATCTTTCAGAAATGTCATAATGCAGTATGACAGACATATTGCGCCATTCCATGGTGTCATAATTCATCATTTAGAACTGAATAATACAGCATTCAAATATGTCATAATGTAGTATTCAAAAGTGACAAAATATATCATTCAATGGTGTCATAATTCATCATTTAGAAGTGTTGTAATGCAACATTCAAGTGTGGCATAATGCAGTTTTCAAGAATGCTGCATTATGTCATTTGATAATGTCATAACTCATCTTTTTAATTGACATAATGCAGCATTCAGATGTGTCATAGTGCACTATTCATTAGTGACATTATATGCAACTCATTAGTGTCCTAGTATTGTTTAGATGCATCATAATCCTGCAATGAGCTGTGTCATGATGCAGTATTTAACACTGGCATAACAGTATTCCATAGTGTCATAATTCATTTTTAGAAGTGCCATAATGCACATTCAGTTTTGTCATTATACTACAGTCATCAGTGACATAATATGTCATTCAGAAGTGTCATAATTTATGTTTTAGAAGTGTCATAATGCAGTATTCAGATGTGTCATAATATAGTATCCATCTATGATGTAATACATCAGTCAGATGTATCATACTTCATCTTCTAGAAGAGTCATACTGCAGCATACAAATGTGTCATGACATAATACATCATTCTATACTGTCCCATTTCATCCTTTAGAAGTGTCATTAGACTATTCAACAGTGACATAATGCTTTATACAGTAACGTAGTGTTTCATCATTTAGAAGTGTCATAATGTTGCATTCATGTGTGTTGTAATGTTGCATTCAACATCTGCAAGTGTCATCATTAACCTTTTAGAAGTGTCATAATACAAAATTCAGATATATCATAAAACAGTATTCAGATATATCATAATGCATCCTTCACTAGTGATATGATGTCTTTTAAAAATGTTGTAATGCAGTATTTAGAGTTGTCATAATAAAATATTCAACAGTGACATTACACGTCATTTAGTAGTGCCATAATCCAACTTTTAGAAGTGTCATAATGCAGCATTCGGATATATCATAAAACAGTATTCAGATATATCATAATGCATCATTCACTAGCAATATGATATGTCTTTTAAAAATGTTGTAATGCAGTATTTAGAGTTGTCATAATAAAATATTCAACAGTGACATGACACGTCATTTAGTAGTGCCATAATCCAACTTTTAGAAGTGTCATAATGCAGCATTCAGATATATCATAAAACAATATTCAGATATATCATAATGCATCATTCACTAGCAATATGATATGTCTTTTAAAAATGTTGTAATGCAGTATTTAGAGTTGTCATAATAAAATATTCAACAGTGACATTACACGTCATTTAGTAGTGTCATAATCCAACTTTTAGAAGTGCCATAATGCAGCATTCAGATTTTTCAGAATACAGTATTGAACAGTGACATAATATCCCATTTACTAGTATAAAAATGCATCTTTTAGATGTTTCATAATTCATTTTCAAATGTGTAGTAATACAGCATTCAAATGTGATAAAGCATATCATTTAATGGTGTAATTATTCATGTTTTAGAAAGTCATAATGCATTATTCTGATGTGTTTTCAACAGTGACATAATGAGTGATGTTCATAATAATTACAAGAATGAGTAAAGTTAATTCACTCTGCTCTCATATTTGTGAATCAACGGCACAATTAATAGAGGCCATTTTATTATAACATGTGATGGCCATGAATAAACTTAAGCAACTGAGCAAATAATGAGATGCAAATGAGAGATGATAGAAATTCTCATCTCATGTCCTTCTCCCCTGTTTGAGATTCATAGTCATAATCTGATGTGTTTCTGTGGCATTGACAGATTCTTTATTAAAAGGCAGAATTTTACTCTTTCTATTTACTTTCATTTGACAATGATGCTTTCTCTTAGTGTTGGCAGTGTTATTTTCCATTGCAAGCTGCTTATCTTGACTGAGCCAAAACAGCTTGCAGCTAGCAGCACTCACCAACAAAGAAGATGGAGATATGGTCAGAAAATAACTCACCATCATTTTCACAATCAGGAAATACTTGATAGATTTAAAGTTCGAAAGGTCTTAGTGAGCTTTTATGGCCTCCCTGTGGGTACTGAGGTGGTGCGTGGCATAGTTATCTCTGTGGACACTAAAGTATCCATAGCCCTCACTGTACTTGACACAGAGACCTTCCAGAGACAGATTTTGGACATGTTGAGTATTTAACAAGTGTCTGCCTGAAGGATATTTCAACAGTTCCTGAATGTGCTCTTGGCATGTGTGGATCAGTACATCTATTTTCTGGTACCACCTCAGATCCAAGCCTGGACTATACGTGCCTTTTATGGAGTGGCACATTTTTCTGCAGTACTCATTGTGATAGTTTGCATCCATGCTGCAATTATGGCTTCATTTGCTTAATGTGCGGAGCAGTATTACAATAAAAAGCTACCATTCCATAAAATCAAACAGTGACTGACACATAGGGCTGCATCATGAGTATGTCTGCCCGGCAGCCTGGCAGTGCATATGATTCCCATATCCCCTCACTAGCTTACTCTACCACCTCTTCCTGCATGGTAGTTTACACAGTGGTCATCTTACTGGTAAGTATAAAAATGTATTTTTTATCATTTATGTATTTTTCATAGTATAATGCACTACTTAATACTAAAGCACTTTTTATTTGTTTTCTCTTCCCCCATATTCTCTGTTTTTTTTTTTTTTTTTTGCAAAGGTAAAGCTGGATAGTCACAGGAGCTAGGACTCATGATGCCAGTTAGAAATCCAGTGAAGCTGCAGAAGATAATTTTAATACAGCCCTTTGACAGACTTGTGTTGCTGTCAAAAGAGTATTTGGCTTGTTGAAAAGCAGATTCAGATGTCCTGATGATTCCTGCTTTACTTTTCAGTATGACCCAGTCACTGCATTCAGGATGCTTACTATGAGTTGCATTATGCATAACATGATCATGCACTGGTCTGGTGGTGAAGTGACTCATACTATCATTGCAGCTCTCAGTTCCAGCCTACTATGACTAGTAATGCAGCACTAAGGGACCTCATATGGTAGACTTTTGCATGACATTTGGATGCTCGGGCAAAAAGGCGGCATCTAGTCTAGAATTATGGACCATGCATTCAGGTTACTGTTTCTTTTCTAAAAAAAAAAAAACACATAGAATATAATTGATGCATGTACTGATAAGTGTAGACCATGTCTGTTGGCACTCTTTACCAGACATTTCCTCTTATCTTGAAATAATTTTATTTCATAACAGATACTCATATTATTGCTTATAAAAGTTATACCTGAATGCTCACTGCCACCTGTTCAGTCATGTCGTAAGGCATTATATAAGGAATAATTACAATTTTAAGTATTTACACAAGAAATTCTGCTTAGGTGGTATACTTAAGTATGTTGGTTCCCTTCGGAATCTCAAAATCCCAAAACATCGAAATTCATATGGCCGAGACCATATGATCAATGTTTTAGAGCTTCAAAATTCCGAAGAGAAATCTGCATACATTGTGGAATGGGAGATTTCCCTTTTCCTCGCTGTACTGCAATCTCGGAATTATTATATTTAAGTAGCAAGGGTGCATGCAGAAATGTCAAAAAAGTGTTTTTTTTTTGTTTTTTTTTTTGTTATGTTGGATTTATTTCGGAATCTCGATATTCCTAAACATCTATCATATGGTTTCAATTATATGAAATTCAGTGTTTTGGAAATTTGAGATTCCAAAGTGAATCCAAATATGCATGTACTATAACTCCTCAAGTGTTATTTCAGTACTTAAAATATGTTCATACTTTGCATTTGAATGGAAAATGTACAACATTCTTTTTGTGTTATGCAATGTTTCCCTCATTTTAACTATCACATATTCAAAATTATTTACTTTTCTCTGTTTTAAGGTACTGCACATTAGATTATTTCATTTTCTCATACACTAGTTATGACCTCTGAGACATAAATCATTGTTTATGCAGTGCTGAGGGTAAAGTGGCTACACTGCTGGTTTACATGGTAGAATACTCATGTAATTTGTTTTAAGTAGTATTTCTCTTAACAGTGTATATTTGTTTGATGTATTCGTAAATTATCAGCTGTAACATTGCTGAGCTGTAACTCTTGAAAAAGGATAAGCTTTTAATGGTGAAAATCAGTATAATTTAAATGTTATGACATGCAGCTGACTTTCCAGATATCTGTTTTCATTCTAAGCACTACCATTATTGAAATGAAATCCATGCAGCTGCAAAGTGTCTTAATACTAGATTACATTCTGCACTCATGTATTCTGTAGTATTTTTTTCTTTTCTTTTTTTATTCTTAATAACTCATTGCTTTTCAATTGAACCATTGACATATTTGTGTAGAAGTCAGACTGCAAGGAGCTGAAATGTGTAGTTTGAATCACAGTAGGTCAAGGTGAAAAGTGATCAGAAAAAAGGCCAGCGCTGAAAAGTGTGGAAATCCAATACAAAAACTTATTGTAGCAACACCATAAGGGTAGAGTGAAAACACTATACCCCACAAAAAATCAGACCGTTTTGGCTGTAATGGCCTTCCTCAGTGTATTTCTGATTGCAATTTTTTTTTTTTGGCCTTTGCACCTGCTGTACTTGTGGGGGTTGTAATACAGTCCTAGGTGAAATGTGTCATACATGACATCTTCTAAAGATAGGGTAGGTGAAGGTACATATTCATAGGTTTATAGGCTCATAGGTGTTTACTAGGCTAATGACCACAAGGGCCTTTCTAAGCCTAACCATGCATCCCAAATCTCTGACAAGTTCTGATACTCTTGTTAAGTGTAAGCAGGGTCTTGGGAGATGAAACATTTACATGATAGGGCCTGGGAGATGAACCATTTGCAGTTTCCCTGTGTCCATTAGAGGTGTAGGTGCCATGCCAGGGACGAATTTCCTGTTGCCTATCAAATTGTCCAGGTTGCACTTGAATTGGGTTAGGGAGGAACTCTGCTTCACATGGCTAGGGAGCCTGTTCCAGAGACTGGATAATCTCTGGGATACATACCTGTCTCTCCAGCAGGTCCTATTCATATTCCAGACAAGGTTTATGTCTTCAGAATGGGTAACTCTGGTGCTGTGTGTTTTGTGGATACGCAGGAGATCCATCAGAGTGAGGTCTGACAATACCCTGTATGTCAGGCATATATCTCCCCTCAAAAGGAGACAGAATGCAGTGATAGAGCCTTGAGGCAGTCTGCATAGGACATATTTTTTTTAAACCCTGTATTCTTTTAGTGAGAAACCTCTGTGATCTTGAGGGGGCTGCCATGTGAGCTGGATGGAGAATTAATGCGATATTGTGACCAACTTAATACAAGTGATCCTACAGACACTGATCTCTCTGTGCTGTTGGACTAGGACATTGAATGAGAGGCTCAATTATATGTAGATGACCACTGACATGGCCTACATGAGTTCAGTTGTGTTTGCTTCCCCATACTTTTTCTTCTACTATCAAGAAGAACACTTGTAGTGTGATGTGATATGCCACCACAAGTCTGGATATTACACTGTCATGTCCATTTCCAAAACTGATTCCTATTTGAGTCTGGTAAGGGTTGGGAGGATGGCATAATGGTTAAGGTGTTTACCTTACAGATACAAGGTGCACGGTTTGATTCTCACATGGGGTAATTGGCTAAGTGTGAAGTGGCCCACAAGGGCAGTTAGCCTAGTACTAATCTATGAACCTAAGTCTTCTCTACTGTATGAATAGAGGCAGTCATGGATGTTTGGTGTACCATCACACTAAGGATCAATGTGATTGTGGCATTATCCCTACTCTCTGCCATTTTCATGTTGTGCTGAACGTCCTCACATACACCCTGGAGGATTTAGACCAGTCCCAGCTGGCTCTCTGTGGCATCGCACTGAACCTTAACAATGTCATGGCATATCTGCTTCTGGGCAGCCAATGCTTTATGTGTTTTCAGGGATAGGTGTCACATATGCCTGTGCAGGCCACCTCTTTCTAAAGGTGTTACTGTGGACACTGATACCTCTGAATTTCTGTCATCATTCAGAATGTGTTCCTGTCAGTTTGGAGATACTGGTGTACAGGTGCATAGATTTTCTTCCTGTACACTCTGTAGTGTAATGCCATTATGTACTTGACTTTTGGGATCCAGAGCCACTTTCTACTAACATGTTGTGGGGTATGAGCTAATGCCCTTAAACTTGGTAACTGTGTGCCACTTTCCTCAGACTGTCTCATAAATATGAAATAAGAAATCCAAACCAACGCGTAGCTAGACAAAACAATCCTCTAATAACACATAAAAAATCCACATTCACAAAGCACCTCAGACTGAGCGCTTTCACCTGCTAACAATCAGGCATCATCAGAGTCATATTGGTGCAGTTAAAAATGCATTTAAATAAGGAACCAAATACTGACATCATATCTTGCTAGTCTAACATGTAAGAAAGACTTGAATTTTTAAATGCTTAGCATAGAAAGACATTTTTTATAAAAATGTTAACTGTTAAAATATACATAAAATACTATGAATAAAGTAAAATTAGCTACTATTTTTATACACAAACATAATGCCCTAAAACCACAATTCTTACTACTAAGACACTTGAGAATTAAAATGCATTTTTCAGCTGATATTGCAATACATAGCATGTATCATATACCCATTTTAAAAATTTTTTTTGGTGTCTTTCAAATATTTTGCAAATACTTTAAGCATGATAAAATACACATATACTTATACACACTTATACATATTGGGCCTTCATTTTTAATACACCAGTCATGGAAATGGACTCATTAATGCCTGGTTTAACATTGGTATTTAGCCTTAGTTGCCATTCCATTTCTTTCACTTGCAAACACAAATCCTGGTCACCTCCCCTGGCATCAGTGTATACTCTATCTATTACAAAGAATATAAACTTTTTGAAATTAGCACAAACAAGACTATGTGTGTATAAAGCACTAGTTGTTTTTGCATTTCTAATGTCTCTACTGTGCGCCATAATTCTCACATGCAACCTCCTAACCGTCTTCCCCACATAAAATGTGGGGCATGAGGTGCATGTAGCCAGGTATACCACTAATTTGGTGGTATAGTTGCAATGCCCTGGACACCTCGGAGTCTTATCGTAAGACTCTACCTGAACATATGGCTCATTGTTGATGAACCTGCATGTTGAACAGCTTACCTGAACATACGGTTCATCATTGATAAACCTGCATGTTGAACAGCTTCCACACTTGTGCATGTTGGATACTAGTGAATTCCTTGTCATACCAACATCCTTTTCTAAAATCTCTTTGATATTCTTGCCCCTGCTATAAACCACTTTGGGCTTAAGACCAAGTCTATTCTGAAAGTCAGCATCAAATGCACCTTTCCAAGCTCTCCTGATACTTTGTCTTAGATCAGGGGCATCATGACTGTATGCAACAACCATAGCATCAAACTTGTTTGTATCATGCAAGTTGGTATCCAGATTTGTCCTACCAACACAATCGTCCCCAGAATTATCCAATGTAATCTTCAGAATAGGTTTAAAGTTAGTGGTCCGATTTCTAATGACCTCCTTTCGAGTGTCAAGCAAGAGCTTGATAGGGTATCCTCTTTCCTTAAACATTCCTATAAGTTTATAAAGTTCCTTACTAAAATCTAAATCACAACTCATCAATCTAGATAGTTGAACCATCTGACACTTCACTACGGTCTTACGTTGATGTTCTGGGTGGCAACTGTCATAATGTAAAAATGTATTACTATACGTTTCCTTTCTGAATATCTTTCAAATTAATTCTCCTGAGTTGTTGCCTTTAGTTAATAGAATATCAAGAAAATCTATTTTATGGGCATGAGCCCTATAAGTAAATTTCAAATAACTAGACAGTCTGTTCATATAGTCTAGGAATTCCACAAGTTATTCTTGTGAACCTTTTCAAACCACAAGTATGTCATCCAAAAATCTATAATACACTTTGATTTTGGACATGAAGGGTGATGAAAAATCATTATTTCTTTCCCATTCGGCCAAAAATAAATTTGCAAACACTGGTGGTGCATTTTGCCCCCATCGCCACACCTGTCTTTTGGCAAAAGTATTCCCCCTCAAACATAAAAATTTATTTTTGAGCACTGTCTCTAACAATTCTGTCAGTAAGTTGATCTTTGGTTAATTATCCCACTGTTTGTCATGCACTCCATAAAATATTCCAAACCAATGTCGTGGGGGATCACTGTGAATAAACTCACTATATCAATAGCCACAAACCAATCATCTTTTTCTATGTTCATCTCTCTTAAAAATTTCAGGCAATGCCAAGAATCTCGCAAAACATATTTAAAACTACCCATCACAGTTTTGCAAAAATGATCAATAAAGGCTGCTAGTTGTTCAGTTTTAGAATTATGTGCTGCAACAATAGACCTGAATGGAGGGTCACTAACATTCTTATGTATCTTAGGTATTTCGAATATAATCAGATTCCTAGGTACATTCATTTTCAAAAAATCATATTCGTCAAGGGTAAGTGCATCTTCCATGAGGGCAACAAATAACATGATGTCACTTTTAGAATATGCCCTATGTATCTCATTTAAAGGCACCCTTTCATAATTCTCTTTGTTGTTCAGAAAAAGATACATTTTGCATACATAATCAATCTACTTCATAATCACAATGCCACCCCCTTGTCTGGCTTCATCATCTTGTAATTCCTGTTAGCTGATAATTCTTTCAATGCCAAACTCTCTTCTTTAGTAAGATTGTTACATCTAAATCTGCTATTCTTTACAATTTCCCTAAAGTAATTCTCGACAAGCAATTCAAATAAACATACCATCGGGTTGCTGGGAGTTAGAAAAGTACTTCTACATTTTAATGCAAATGGTTCGCTAATTGGACCTTGATTTTTATGAGAAAAAATAACCTTAAGTTTAACTGATGCATAAAAAGTCTTAAATTAACAAGTAATTTTGCAATGTCTGTTCTAAATACAGGCACAAAGTTAAAGCCTTTTCCCAAAACTCTAGCATGTTCAACTGTTAAAGTAAAATCACATAAATTATAAATAGTGCCAATTTTACATCTCAAAGTAGGTGCATTCAAAACTTTTTCATTGATACCAGATCCAGCAACATTTATTGAAGTGTTCACATTATCAAAATAACATCTTCTGTTTCTTTCGGCTTCTGCTCCTGTTAGGGGTCGCAACAGCAGATCATCTGTTTCCATTTCTTCCTGTCCTCTACATCTTGCTCTGTCACACCAACCACCTACATGTTCTCTCTCACAACATCCATGAACCTTACCTTAGGCCTTTCTCTTTTCCTGTTTCCTGGCAGCTTCATCCTTAGCATCTTTTAGGTTCATAGGTTGGTACTAGGCTATCGGCCCTGTGGCCTATGCAAGCCTAGCCATAACAATTCCCAATTCCCTGGATATTTCTTCCCACAATATTTACTTCTCTGGGCCCCTGAGAATAATTATTTTCCTATTATACTCTGCATCCCTCCTCAGCACATGTCCAAACCAACAGAATCTTCCCTCTCTGGCTTTGTCTCCAAACCTTCCAACCAGGGCTGACCCTCTAATATACTTATTCCTAATCCTGTCCACCCTTGTCACACCCAGTGCAAATCTTAACATCTTTAACTCTGCCACATCCAGCTCTGACTCCTGCCTTTTTGTCAATGCCACTGTCTCCAACCAATATAACGTAGCTTGTCTTACTACCCTCTTATAGATCTTCCCTTTCACTCTTACTGGTACTCGTCTGTCACAAATCACTCCTGACACTCTTCTCCACCCACTCCATCCTGCCTGTACTCTCTTCTTCACCTCTCTTCCACACTCACCATTACTCTGAATGGTTGATCACAAGTATTTAAACTCATCCACCTTTGCCACGTTTACTCTCTGCATCCTCACCATTCCTCTATCCTCCCTCTCATTCTCACACATATATTCTGTCTTAGTCCTGCTGACCTTCATTCCTCTTCTCTCTAGAGTATATTTCCACCTATCCAGGGACTCCTCCACCTGCTCCCTACTCTCACTACAGATCACAATGTCATCTGCAAACATCATAGTCCATGGGTCTCCTGTCTGATCTCGTCTGTCAAACTGTCCATCACCATTGCAAATAAGAAAGGGCTCAGAACTGATTTCTGATATAATCCCACCTCTACCTTAAATGCATCTGTCACTTCCACTGCAGACCTCACTGCTGTCACACTACCTTCATACATATCCTGTACCACTCTTACATACTTCTCTGATACTCCCATCTTCCTCATACGATATCACAACTCCTCTCTATGCACCCCGTCATATGCTTTCTCTAAGTTCACATAGACAAAATGCAATTCCTTCGGATCTTCTCTGTACTTCTTCATCAACACTCGCAGAGCAAACATCGCATCTGTAGTGCTCTTTCCTGGCATGAAACCATACTGCTGATCACTAATCATCACCTCTCTTCTTAACCTAGTTTCCACTACTCTTTCCCATAACTTCATGCTGTGACTGATCAATTTAATCCCTATGAAGTTACAACAGCTCTGCACATCACCCTTATTCTTAAAAATCGGTAACAAAACACTTTTTCTCCATTCCTCAGGCATCCTCTCACTTTCCAAGATTTCATTAAACAATCTAGTTAAAAACTCCACTGCAATTTCACCTAAACACCTCCATGCTTCCACAGGTATATCATCTGGACTAGCAGCCTTTCCATTCTTCATCCTCTTCATAGCTATCCTTACTTCCTCCTTGCTAATCCACTGCACTTCATGATTCACTATCTGCACATCATCCAACCTTCTCTCCCTCTCATTCTCTTCATTCATCAGCCCCTCAAAGTACTCTTTACATCTGCTCAACACACTTGCCTCACGTGTGAGTACGTTTCCCTCATTATCCTTTATCACCCTTACCTGATGCACATCTTTACTAGCGCGGTCCCTCTGTCTAGCCAATTGGTATGGGTCCTTTTCTACCTCCTTAGTGTCAAACCCTTCATACAACTCTTCATACGCCTTATCCTTAGCCTTCGCCACCTCTCTCTTTGCCATGCACCTCATCTCCTTCTAATCCTGTCTACTTTCTTCATCTCTCTGACAATCCCACTTCTTCTTCGCCAAACTCTTTCTCTGTATACTCTCCTGTAGTTCCTCATTCCACCACCAGGTCTCCTTGTCCTCCTTTCTCTTTCCAGATGTCACACCAAGCACCTTTCTAGCCATCTCCCATACTAGCTCTGCTGTAGATACCCAGCTTTTCAGTAACTCTTCATTGCCACCAAGTGCTTGTCTTAACTCTTCACTGAACTCCACCTCACAATTACCCTTTTTCAATTTCCACCATTTGATCCTTGTTGCTGCTCTTACACTCCTCCTACTCTTCTTGATCACCAGTGTCATCCTACAAACCACAATCTTATGCTGCCTAACTATACATTCCCCTGCCACTACTTTACAGTCTCCAATCTCCTTCAGACTGGCCCTTCTACATAAGATATAATCCACCTGTGTGCATCTCCCTCCACTCTTGTATGTCACCCTATGCTCCTCCCTCTTGTTAAAATACATATTCACCACAGCCATGTCCATCCTTTTCACAAAATCCACTACCATCTGACCTTCTGCATTCCTTTGCTTAACACCATACCTACCCATCACTTCCTCATTCCCCTGTGTTCCCTTCACCAACATGCCCATTGAAATTTGCTCCAATCACTACTCTCTCACCCTTGGGTACAGTCATCACCACTTCATCCAACTCACTCATCCATTGCACACCCAACTTGTGGAGCATATGCACTAAAAACATTATCATTACACGATCAATTTCCAGATTCATAAACATCAGTCTATCTGACACTCTTTTCACCTTCAAAACACTCTCAGCATACTGTTCCTTCGGGATAACCCCTATGCCATTTCTCCTTCCATCCACACCATGATAAAACAATTTGAACCCGCCTCCAATACACCTAGCTTTGCTCCCCTTCCATCTGGTCTCTTGCACACACAATATACCAACCTTCCTTCTGTCCATCATATTAGCTAGCTCTCTCCCTATACCAGTCATACTGCCAACATTCAAAGTAGCCTTTATCTGCCTTTGGGCATGCCTTCCCCCTCTTCTCCTTCAGCCAACAGTAGCCCAATTTCTGCCAGCACCCTGCTGCCAACAGTACTGGTGGTGGTTGTTGTTAACCCGGGCCTGAACCAATCTGGTATGTATATCTGTACTGTTGTCCGCATGTATGATTTGGTAAAATTTTATGCCAGATGCCCTTCCTGATGCAACCCTCCCTATTCATCCGGGCTTGGGACCGGCACAAAGAAATGCACTGGCTTGTGCATCCCCAGTGGCTAGGTCAAAAATAACTACTGAATGAAAAGACAGTGTTACATTTAATTGCAGTTGTATTAAAAGGCAGTGTAGCATTGTCAAAGTGCATCAATGCCTCCCCTCTCCCCCAATTCTTTCCCTTCATTGAATAACCCCTGGGTGCTCCCCGAAAGGAATGACCACATTGCTCTTGATGCTGTCTGTTCATCAGACACTCAGAGCGTCTCAGGGGGTTCCTCTTCTAACAAAATATTCATCACTGTCAGCCACCATTCTTGTATTTTCATTATGGCTGGCATTATTCTCAACATAACCTTCTGTGTTACTTTCATTACCATAAACATTGAATAGAGGGGGTCAGGGTATGCTCTAAGTAAAAAATACTGCCTGTCTCTATCTAACTTATTCAACTTTCTCTTATAATTATTGTCAGCAAAGGTTTTCAGAAAATATCTTATTATGTTTTTCTGACACCTGCTCAAACAAAAAATCCTTTAAAATACTATCATTGAGCATTTTAATGTCATTTTCTAACGTATGCATCTAACGTTTAATGTCTTTAATGACAATGTGCATCATCTCCAGTCCTGTGTGATCAAATACTCCAATAACACTAAATACATAGGTGAACCCTTCTCAGTACCAGCTGGAAACTTCCATATTCGAAGCCCCTTTGATATTTGCTTTCATTTTTCCGATTCCGTCAAAAATGCGATGTCCAACTGTAAAGATTTATATTTCTTGGCCAATTTCTCAAAAGAGGAAAGCTGTGTGTTGAGAGATCCAAAATTGCTGTTCTGCCTTTCTCCCTGCACTGTATACTTCAAACATGGCTGCTGGGATAAACCATTCAGTCCAGAAATAGCAGGGGGAGCCATATTTGGATTTGAGTGGTTTGCATTTTGACAGCCCAAACCAGGTGTATGTAAATTCAGTCATCTGATAATTCATCTGTCATAATGCAACATTCAGATGTGTCACAATATAGCATTCAACAGTGGTATAATACATCATCCACTAGAAATCACAATATCTGCTTTAAAAGAGTCATAATGCAGCATTCAAATGTGACATAATACATTACTCAGTAGTTTCATACTTCAGCTTTTAGAAATGTCATAATACTGCGATCAGAAGCGACACAATACAGTGTTCAAAGTTACACAAGATGTCATTCAGTAGCAGAGGCATAGCTGCTTCACTCAGCACCCTGTGCCATTCTCTGAAGTAGCATCCCACCCCCTTGCTCTTAGTGATAAGCAAAAAAAAAATGCTCCAATTGACTATTCACTGTTCACAGCACTCTGAAGCACAAGGTACACCTCTTCCCTACCAGCTCTACTTTGGATAAGCAAAAAATGGAAAAGCTCCAATACACTGCTCATGGCAGTCTGAACCACATGCCCCCTCCTAGGCATGCCTCCTCCCTACCAACTGTACACTGGAAGAGCAAAACAATCCTTGGATAGACTGCTCACAGCAGATTGAACACATACCCTCTCATTACCAGTAACAGCACAAAAAAGATGCTTTCTGTACTGACATTCAGAAATACCAGTACAGAAAGAATGCAGGAACAGCACTCATATTGCACCCACTAGCAG
This sequence comes from Protopterus annectens, assembly GCF_019279795.1. NCBI lineage: Eukaryota > Metazoa > Chordata > Ceratodontiformes > Protopteridae > Protopterus > Protopterus annectens. Next base: position 1,714,291,101 of record NC_056726.1, on the reverse strand, counting down.
GTTGTGCCCAGGGTACATGCCCTCTTTGCCCCACCCTTGCTACACTACTGTTCAGTGGGGTCATAATTCATCTTTTAGAACTGCCAGAATGCAATATTCAGATGTGCCATAGTACATTATTTAACTCTGACATTATACATTGTACACTGTTCATTTTTGTCAAAGTGGGATATTCAGCATTGCCATAACACAGCATTTAGTAGAGACATATATAGTGCTAAGTACTGATATAATTCTTACCTCCGTGATGACACAATGCAGCATTTCAGTGTTAATTGCTATAATGAGTGTCATTTAAGTTCTGTGTTCATCATGCAGAAAACAAAGCCAGCATATATGATTGAAATTCAACTGATTGCACATTGCTAGATCTCAAAATGTAGGGTCAGGCATTTCCCCTTTCACCAGTGTTGTGTGATCTTGGTGTTAGTATATATAATTAGCAGCTGGAAGGGTGTGTACTTAGGGTTGGCCCTCTACAAAAACTATTGTTTTTTTCCAATCATTTGAAGACTGAACAATTTTGCCATTGTACAAAATTCAGCAATGTCAATACATCAACCTGCAGAGAGATAATGCAGCATTTCGATGTGGCATACAACAGTATTCAACACTATGATAATACATGTTTCAGCTATAATGCAACATTCAGCGGTGTCATATTACAGTGCTTATCAGTGCCAAAATAGACCTTTTATTAATATCATAATGTAGCATTCAGCTGTGACACGATGCAGTGCAAAATGGTATCATAGTGAAGAATTCATCAGCATCATACTTCAGAATTTAATGGCATCATAATGCAGAAGTCAACAATGTCATAATGCATCCTGCAATGATGTTATAATACAGCAGTCATCAATGTCATAATGTACCAATCAGCAAAGCCATTGAAAAGAATTCAACAATGTCATACCATACTTCTCTGCAGTGACAAAATGGTGTATTTAGCTATATCATTATGCAGCATTCAAGAGTGTCATGCTGCACTTATAGGAGTGTCACAATGCATCATCCTACAATGGCATAATATAGTATTCAATGATACATCTTTCATTGGTGTTATAACTCAGTATTTAGGTGGGTCATATCCTACAATGACATAATATAGTATTCAATGATACATCTTTCATTGGTGTTATAACTCAGTATTTAGGTGGGTCATATCCTACAATGACATAATATAGTATTCAATGATACATCTTTCATTGGTGTTATAACTCAGTATTTAGGTGGGTCATTAAACAATATCCATTAATGAAAATGTGCATGTTTCAGGTCAAAATGCAGCATTCAGCAGTGTAATACTACAGTGATCTTCAGTTTCAAAATACATCTTTAATTAGTGTCATAATCCAGCATTCAACGGTTACATTATGTGGTAATCAGTTTAATACTATAGTGGACAGCAGTATCATAAAATGCCTTTCATTAGTGTCATAATGCAAAATTCAGCAGTAACACAACAAAGTACAAAACAATGTTATAGTGCATAATTTATCAGCACCATAATACAGAAATCTGTACTTACATAAGCTGTACTCCACAGTGTCATAATGCACCTTTCAGTGGTATCATGGTGTGATATTTAGCAGTTTTATAATGCTGCACGCAACAATGTCACAATACAGTTTTAAGCAATTTCATATACCTCCTATCATCTATGTAATAAATCACCTTTCTGTCATGTCATAATAAAGTATTCAGTAGTATATATATTCAGCAGCATCATAAAATACCTTTCAACAGTACTATAATGCAGCATTCAACTGTCATAGTATATTATTCAAAAGTCATAATGCAGCACTCGATAGTTTTACAATAAAACATTCAGTAGTGTCATAAACAGTATTCAACTCTGTAACAACTCAGCATTTAGCAGTGTAGTAACGTATTATTCAGAGGGACATTGCACAGAATGTAACAATACATCAGCTGTATCATATTGCACCACTGAATAGTGTTCTAACACAGACAATATCATAATAAACATTCCAGTAGTGCCATAATCCTTTGTTCAGCACTGTTGCAAGTTTCTGCAGTGATGATGTTCACTACTTAGTAGTCTAATAATGTATCATTCAGCAGGGCCAATATAAAGAAGTCAAAAATGTCATAGCATACCCATCAGCTTTGCACAAATGCACCCTTCAGCAGTTTTATAATACAATATTCAGTAGGCTGCTAATGCACTTGTCCTGCTAATGTATTCAGCTGTCCCATAGTGCAGTTTTCTGCAGTGTCATAACACAGTACTCAGTGTCATATCAAATTATATAAACAAAATTATGAAACTCAGTTAGCTTACATTACAGCCTGACAATGGATGGAGACATCCACGCAAACTCTAGCCCATCCCCACCTGCTGATTCCAGTTCCCAAACTAATATTCCTTCTAACATAACACTGGCTAATAGCCCCCCTAATTCTCTCCTGACCTGCCAACTAAATGTCAGAAGCATAAACAATAACGTCCATAATCTGCATGCCCTCTTAGTAGTTTACTCCACCAATGTATTATGTCTTATGGAGACCAGGCTAAAACCAGTAACTAAAGACAATGAGGTAATACCACCAGGGTACGACATACTTTGATTAGATCATACTACTAGGAAGGGTGGTTGGGTAGCTGTACTCTAATAAAATGCACTAGATGTTACTACGGTCTCCCTATGACCACCCCAGTTTAATAATGCAGAAATTCTTATTACCAAACTACAGACTAACAATAGCAAAGGCATAAACATTGTCTGCATTTACATTCCCCCCCAAGTAATAATGCAAACACCCTAGAGGACATCCTCCACTGGTTATTCAGGGCTACCCCCAAAAACGATGATGATTGGAGATTTTAACATTGATTGGAACACCTGTTCCTTGGAATCTCCTACAACCCATGTCAACCTACATGGTTTTACACAGCTCATATCCTCCCCCACCAGGATAGGTACACCCAAGTACAAAGACAGTATCCTAGATTGGATAACTATCAACAGCCACCCCTATATGTAAAAGTCAAGGGCCTCCCAGATGACTTAAGTGACCACTTGCCTATGTACATTATCAAGCACAAGGTGGACAACTCCCACCAGACCACCTTTTAAACCATCAAAAATAATAAGAACTTCACTCCACCAATTTTCAAAATGAACTTAAAGCTTGTGATTGGTCAGTCCTAAAGCACCTTTCACTGGACGATGCAGTAGCACAACTGGTCAGTCCTAAAGCCCCTTATGCAGTGGCATACTTTAATACTTTAATTCCATATTCCTTACTATTCCTTACTATTCTTGATTCTCATGCTCCTGCTCACTCCATTAGAACCAAAACAAAAACTGCCTCGTGGTTATGAAAAGAGACCAAATCTAAAATCATAGCTAGAAATAAGGCATGGGACAAATGGCGTGCCACAAAAGACTCACTAGATCAACTGAGATACCGACAGCCAAGGAATCACACAAAGAAATCTATTATACTAGACAAAAAAACCTTCTACTACCATCTTCACCAAAAACATCACAACAAACTCAAAAGTTTTGGGCAGGAATAAACAAACTTCTTCACCCAGAACAGTCTTTCACTCCTACCCCATCAGCTTCCAACCATAAATCCACAGAGGATATTGCAAATACCTTCAATAGTTTCTTCACAGAGACTATCCAATCCCTAGCCAGCCAATTGGCACCCAGCTGCTCCAACCCAAATTCTGCCACAGCCAATACCCCACTTTCCTTTAGCTTTCAGCCTGTTTCTACATCACTTATCAGATCTCTAATTAAGAAATTAAAACCAACTACTCTAGCAGCTGATCTCCTCTCACCAGAGTATTTGCAAAAAGCAGCAGATGCCATAGCATACACCTTCACCATCATAATCAACAGAACCTTATCTGAATCCACTATCCCCTCCATTTGCAAAATATCTCATGTAATACCGCTCTATAAAGGAGGCAACTCCTTTGAACTGTCAAACTTTAGATCCATAACTATTCTGTCAACATTGGATAAAATTATGGAGAAGTGTTTCCATAAACAATTTATGCATTATTTTATCCAGAATAAGTTGTTGGCTAACTCTCAGCATTGTTTTAGGCCATACCACAGTACCACCTTAGCCCTCCTATCCTTCTCTAACACCATAAACCATAACCAAAATAACAGCAAGCTTTCCTCAGCCCTCTCTTTAGATCTCTCCAAGGCCTTCGATATGGTCAACCACCAAATACTCATGCACACCCTTAAGGCATTCCCACTAAATAGCCATGGGCTTCAATGGTTCCAATCTTACCTGTGTGGGAGACAACAAGCCATCCTATGCCAGGACAAACTATCAATCAATTTACCCATTACCATAGGTGTCCCTCAGTGCTTCATACTAGGACCCCTTCTTTTCTCTCTCTTTATTAAAGAGATTCCCACTGTCAACCCAAATGCTACCTGTATGCGGATGCCTCCCCCTTCATTTGTTCAGCCACCTCCCTGACAGATCTAATGACATTAACCCAGAATACTTTCAATATACTTGAAAACTGGCTGTCTAACTGTCAGCTGATATTAAACCCTAACAAAACAAAGTTGCTTCTTTTCTCCCCCACTTGTAAGTCTTCTTCACTACTCTTTACCATAAAATCTAATAATGGTACCATTATCTCCCCAGATGCACAAACCAAACTCTTAGGTGTCACAATAGACAGCACCCTCAAATGTGATATCCATGTCAATCAAACTATCAAAACCATTAACACAAAACTTGGCTCCCTCTATAAGATCAAACCTTTCCTTACTCCATTTGCTAGGGTGGCTATTGCTCATTCCCATCTACTCTCCACTCTTCTGTATGCCTCCCCTCTACTCATTAATTTGAACAAATATACTCTTAGCAAACTCTCCAGCAGTTATAACCATATTGCTAGATTTGCAACAGGCATGGCCTGTAGGACCCGCCACTGTCACAACCTAAATCTTCTGGGGTGGCTAGAATGGCCTAGCCTACTTCAGTACAACCAGCTTATAATTGCCCATAAAGTTCTCAACCACCCGGATGATATGCCTGCACTTAAAAGTATCATCAACCCTTATAGCAACCTGAGGTCACTTCACTCTTCTAATAAACTACTGATTCAAACATCCAAAATCATCAACTCTGTGGAGACTCTCTGTTTGCTAACTCTGTTGGCAAAACTTGGAACTCTCTTCCTGCTGATCTTACTCTTGAACCCTCTCTTACTCAGTTCAAAAAAATCCTAAAGCTATACTTTAAAACTCACTGACTATGTCCTTGTTCAAAACCCGAATCGATCCTCCTCTATAGTTTGTAATCATGTTACATTGCATAGTCAATTTGTCAACACTGTTTTAAAAATGTTGTTGTTGTGTCGTTCGGCTTTCCCTGGTTAGGGGTCGCCACAGCGGAACTCTGGTCCGCTAATGATTGGCAGTAGATTTTTACGTGCCGAGCTGCCAGCCCTGACACACAACCTTCAACGAAGGTACGCCCATTCAAGCATGTCTCCACACAGAAGACGCTTTAGCTGAGAATCAAACAGGAGAACGTCTTACTGTGAGGTGACAATGCTACTGCAGCACCACCACCGCAGTGACTGTTTTAAAAACGTGGTTGCTCAACTGGATCCTGTAAACTGTGTGTAACTTGTAATCATTTTGTGATTTTTACCGTATGTTCTACCTTAGGGCTTTTCTCCCCCAGCCACCGCTGAAAATGGACATGTATCCAGTCAGACTATCCAGGTCAACAAATGTAAAATAAATAAATAATAAATAAATAATGCAGATTTCAATAATGTCATAATCCACAATGTACATCTGAAGAGAAAGGAAAAGAGGAGTATGTGCAACTAGAACAATAACAACCAACCAAGTCTGGGACAACTAATTCAATAGAAGTTAAACAAATGGATTATAATATTAGGCCTTTGGATTCATTGGATTTTCCTACTATTTTGCAAGCAGGGCCACTTCCACTTCCCAAAAAGGCAATTGCAGTCCAAGATAAAAAGAAATGTATATGTAGAAGGAAGAAGGGCTTCTCTACAATCAGGACAACCAGTAACCAGGTGGATAGTTCATTAACTGCATTCAATTTATCTGGTCAAATAATGACTTAGAAAAAAATTTGTGTTCTACAAGAAGGATTGACATTTATTCATGGTTGCAATAGGACAAGTTTAGATTTTATTTACAGATATTTGTATGTTTTATAAGAACCTGAACTTGAGACTGATTATACTAATGATGTGGTTAATAAATTAAAGCATGCAAGTACATTTATACCCAACAGCCACCAAATAATTAAAACTTTTGAATCTGCCTGCAGGCAGAATAGATAAACGTTATTTTTAAATTTAAAAGGGGATACATTTTACAATGTATCAATGAGAGAGACAAATGCATTAGAAAGTCTGATAAGAGATGATAATATAGTTAGTAAAGGAGCTGATAAAGGTGAGGTTATTATTACGAATAAAGAGGAATATGTAATTTGGATTAAGTATGTTAAAAGATGATAATATAAATTAAAATATAAATGTAACAAGGATACCAACAATAATATCAAAGTGAATGCACAAGTACGCAGAATGCATTCAAATAATGGTATAAATTTAGAGAATATGAACTTTTTTATGTATATCATCCTCTTATCCCACCCATTATGGCATTCCTAAAATACATAAATGTGTGAATAATCCACCCATGAGACTTATCATCTCTGGCAGAGGATGTCTTATAGAGCTTATATCAATCTTTCTGGAAAATGCGTTGAACAAATTAATACAACTACTGATGCTTTTTCAAAGGATAGTAAAGATTATTTAACTAAGTTGTATATATTGTATGGAACAAGAACAATCTAATTCAAAATGGCAATAATGATCTTTTATTCATTACAGTAGACATATATTCTTTGTTTACATCAATACCAAATGAACATGGAGTGGAATCCTTGAGACAATATTTGAGTGAATGTAAAACTTTTTTTCAAATGTTGAGATAAATACAATCTATGAACTAATGTTGTTTGTCCTAGAAAATAATATATTTGTTTTTATGGAATATTTGTTTTGACAAAGAGAAGGAATAGCTATGGGTACCAGTGAAGCTAATTGCTACACAAATCATGTCAAATTGGGAGAGAAAATATATTTTTATTGATAGTAAATATAAGAAATCTCTTTTATAGAAGTTTTGTTAATGATGTATTTATTGTATGGGGCTACATAAGATCAATTTACTCAGTTTTTGGAATATTTATTACATACCACAATTTTTTAAGATTTAAGGTTATTATATTTGTGGAAAATATAATTTTTTTAGATAGTAAGATTTTTAAAAGCTTAAATTGTGAAATAGGTGTATAGGAAACCAACTGGAAGGAATATATACCTACACAGAACTAGTATGCATCCCTAACATATATTTAGGCATGCGTAATATGTAGAATATCCAGGTTAAATACTGAAGATGGCAGGGCAGATGAGCAAAGAAGAACACTAGTAGAGGAATTAGGAGAGAGAGGTTATTAAGAGTGGGAACTAAGGGTTGTATGTCAAGGAATACTTCAGGAAGGAGTTAAAAGAGATGCTTATTATTCAGTAGGAAGAACGCAAAATATTGAAGCTAATTAAACTAATGTTAATGTAAATAAAAGAAAGTTAATAATGACTGTATCAAATAACAAACTACAGATATTATAAGAATAATAAGAAAGAATTGGCATATTTTGCAATCCTTAAACCAAGGATTTCTTACAAAAGATCTAAGAATTTAAAGCAAAGATTGTGTTGTAAAGAACTGACTGTATGGCGAAGAATGGATATAGTAAAATATGATACTTTTCCATGATGGAACTGTCAGCCATATAAATATATTTACAGAAAATATATAATAAATCAATTAAAAATAATTTTATTTAAGAAGTTCTGTGACATGTAATACATAGAATTTAGTATATATGGCATTATATAATATGTATGAATCATTTTATATCAGAAAACAAATAGGAAATTAAAAGACAAGATTAGTGACCACATGTTCATAGGTGTGTAGGTTCATAGGTGTGCACTAGGCTAATGGCCCTGGACCCTATATAAGCCTAGCCCAAGAAGATTCTCTGGCATCATGCCACCCAAAGTTAGTTCCCATGTTGGAAATAAACAGGAAAATAAATACTAGTGCACTTTTTAAATATATCAGTAAAGATGGGCTTGACCACTGCTTTGAATTTATTGTGTTGAATACTGTCATTCCACCTATAAGAAAATGAGATATTATAACATGAACAGAATAATTAGAATATAGGTTGATATGCAATTTTAGGGCTGAATATTAAGTATTAAGCCTATACTGAAATCTAACCGCTTAAGAAAGTGGCATTAAACCACATGGTTTTAAGATGCTATAAAGGGCATTTTTAAAATGCATTTTTTTTTATTTAAACATTTTTTTATTTTTCATATGTAATGATCATTAATCATACAATTTCAGAATAACTTAGAATTATAACATGCTATGTACACTATTTACAATTGGCTTGAACAATAACATTGTTATATAAAGCTAATTTTATACATACATTAATTTCATACAGGTTACCCATGAGAAGTTAGTTTGAGTCAAGTTTCAATGTCTCAGTAAGAGCAAGGATTTTCACCCAAGGATTATTAATCAATTTTTAGGAGCAGTTCTCAGTTCTTTAATTTTGAATTCAAGTAATACAACTTCTTTCAGCAACTTCAAGAAATCTTCCATATTTGGTTCATGTGTTGACATCTAATTTATTGTTATACATTTTCTTGCTACAGCCAATATGGACCAAAGCAGATATAAGTATTTTTTATTCATTTCAATATTATCATTCATATTTAGGAAAATTAAAGATTTGGTTAAAATAAATGTATCTGTAAAAATAACCTGTAAGAATTTAGTAAGGTCATCCCAAATTTTTTGTAATTTTATCACAATCATAAAATATAAATATCCAATCAGCTTTATAGATAGATTAGTAAACATCTCCAGCAAGTAGGATTTTCAGTAGTTGCAATTTTGGATAATTTATCTGGTGTAATAAATGCTCTGTGTATAAATTTCCAAGTGTAAATTTTCCATATTTGTAAATTAAATATAGAGTTAATTGAATGTAGGAGATAGGTTTTACTTTCTTCTGATAAATTAGATTGGTGGCCATTAGTTATATAGTTACAACATTTCACATTAGCATTGAATTTGTAGATCATTAATTAAAATGCATTTTTAACATTTGAAAATATGCAAATGTTGTGTGAAAGCTCGTGTATCAGATGTATTATTTTTCATTCAATTAAAATTTTGAATTATGTAACATTTAATTGTAGTTGTGAGCGATATCTTGTTTTTTTTTGACATAGTACAATTTCAGCAGTTTCTTGTTACACCTTTCAATGGTGTCATAACACAGTACTCAGTATCATAATGCAGATTCCAGTAATGACATCTACTTTTCAGCTGTGTAATAATGAAACACTTTTCAGCTGTGTAACAATGAAACATTCAGCACTGTCACAATACAGTGTTTAACAGTTTAATAATGTACCTTTCAGTAGGTGTATTGTAACATATCATCCAGACTGCCATTGTGCATAATTCAACAGTTTAGCAATATACCTATCAGCAGTAACATAATACAACATTTTGCAGTTCTGTATTACAGATTTTACCAGTGTCATAATATAGCTTTAGGTCCTGCTATAATGCATTACTCAAGTTTACCAATGTACACCTTTAGGACTATCATAAAAAAGCATTAAGCTGTATCACAATGCAGTATTCAGCAGAGTGCTAATGCACATTTGAGCAGTATGATAATGTAGTATTCAATAAAATCATAGCACAGCATTCAGCAGTGTCATAGTTCAATGTCATTTTGTGTCATAATGAAGAATTCTGCAGTGTCATAATGTAGAATTCAGTTGTGTTATAGTGCAGAATTCAAAATTTCACCTTTCAGTATGGTCATAATGTGGTCTTCAGCATTGCATAATATAGTGCACAGATATCTAGTAATAAACCTTTCACTGATGCTATAATAGTGTATTCAGCAGTGTCATAATACACCATATGCATGTGCTATAATACACTGTTCAAAAGTGTCTTTATGGGCTCCCTATTATGCTGTCGAGGACGCAGGTTGTCAAATGCATCTTTGTCGAACTGAAAAGTGTGAAAAGGCAAAATAGCGAAGCAGCTTTTCCACAAATTCTTTCCCTGGGAAAGAATTTGTTTGGCCTCTTTAGCTACATTGCCTTTTCGGCACTGTAGTGCAATCTCATAGTTGGTATATTTAAGTAGGGGGGTGTGGGGGGCATGGGGGGCAAACCTCCCCACATTATGTAATGTTTTATATATTTTTTTTTCTCGGAACAGCGATTTTTTTCCCTTGGAAAAAAAGTGCTGTTCTGAAGTTTCAACGTTGTAAGCTTTCGCTTACATGGGGTTGATTATGTGTCATTCGCTCTTCTGAGAGTACAATATCATAATATAGACCCTCTTTATGCAGGACTCAGCAGTGCCATAATACTGAATTCAACTGTTTAATTCACAATACATCTTTTAGCAGAGTAATAGCACAATAATCAACACAGATTCATAGATAAGTACTTGGCTAGCTGCCCTTGCAGGCCACTTTAAGTTCAGACAATTTCCCTTTAAAGGTGTGAATAAAGCCCTATATCTTGTGTTTGTAAAGTAAACACCTTAACCATTATACCAAATCCAAAAACCTATAGAAGTCAGAACCAAGCCTTGTTTCTGTCAGGTTAAGACCTTAATCTTTATGCCAACTCATCCCCCAAATACAGCTACATAGGTTCATATTAGGCAATCAGTCTGCAGACTATTAAATGACTAGCCAGTAACCAAAGGTGAGAATCAAACCCTGTACCTTGTGTCTTTAAGGCAAGCACCCTAAACTTTATGCCTATCCTCAACTGTAGTAAAATGCTAGGCAGTCTGCAGGTTATTACAAGTCTAGCCTATAATGGGCCAGAGACCAGAGTTTAGATTCAAACGTTGTATCTTATGTCAGTGAAGTGAAGACCTTAACCATTATACCAACCTGACAATATAAGAATGCATTATTCCACAATAAGTGAAGCATTCAGCAAGGCCATAATACAATATTTAAAAATGTCATAGTACAGCTTTCAGTTGTGTCATAACTGAACATTCCAAGTGTTATGGTACACTGTTCACCAGTTGTATAATGCAGTATTCATTAGTAACATAATTTATCTTTTAGCTGTGTCATAGTGAAGCATTTAGCAGTGCTGTAATACAATATTCCAGTTTCATAATACACCTTTCTGTAGAGAGATAAGTTCAGTACTGTTAAAATGCAGCATTCAGTAGGCTCATAATACAGTATTCAAAAGTGTCATAATTCACCTTTCATCAGTCATAATGTAACAGTTATTCATGTTATAATACACCACTCTGCAGCATCATAATGCAGTATTCAGTGAGGCCATAACACAGTATTTAAAAGTCTCATAATACACCTTTCAGTTGTGTCATAACAGCATTCTGCAGTATCATGCTACTGTGTTCACCATTTTCATAATAATGTATTTACTGTTGTTTAATAAAGTATTCTCCAGCGTCATAGCAGTGGCAGCAGAACTGCAGCTAAGGCAGGGGAAATGGGGGGCAGTCACCCCAGGCACAAAGTGTTAGGGCATGATCAGCAATTACAAATGGGACCTATTGCAGTATCACCAGGTTAATACTGTCAGTGTTGTCAGGGCTGAAGCTCTGAAGCCCTTATTGAATAGCACTCTAACTGTAGTAAACCCGGGCCATGGTGGTGCAGCGGTTAGCGTTGTCGCCTCAAAGCAAGAGATTCTATGGTTTGATTCACAGCTGGGGTGCCTTCTGTGCAGAGTCTGCATGTCCTCCCTGTGGTTGCATGGGTTTCCTCTGGGTGCTCCGGTTTCCTCCCACATCCCAAAGATTAAAGATCCCAAAGGTGGATTGGACACTCTAAATTGGCCGTGTGTGTGTGAGTGTGTGTGTGTGTGTGTGTGTGTGTGTGTGTGTGTGTGTGTGTGTGTGTGTGTGTGTGTGTGTGTGTGTGTGTGTGTGCGCGCCTTCTGTGGAAAGTTGGGTGCTGGGCTGGCAACTTGACACCATAAGTTGGGTGCTGGGCTGGCAACTTGACACCATAAAACTCCACTGTCAATCATGAGCAGACGGGTGATCCACTTTGGCAACCCCTAACTGGGAAAAGCCAAAAGAAGAAGACTCTAACTGTAGTAAACCACTTGTCACAAAATATGAAGTGTTTTAATAATTAAAAGTAGAAGACTGTTTCACTTTAAGTCAGATGGAAGACTTTCTTCCTCTTTTTTTTTGCTCCTCATCATAGACTTTAAAACAAACATGGCTTATTCCTTAGCCTTAGCTGGGGATTGCCAGGTTATGAAGTAGACTTTTTTCTGTTTATCTTTGTACCTTAACTTAGAATTGAAAGGTCACCAAAAATAGGAAAAACCTCAAAATTAAAAAAAATATACTAAAAACAAAACAAAATTAAACAATAGAGCAAAAATGGTTAGCCAACCAGAAGATCCTGCAGGCCTACCCTCAGTCCAAGACAAATCAATATCATCCCCTACAGAATCAACAACAATGATGCAGCCAGCATTTGACGTCAGCTTCTCATGATATACATCAATACACCACTTACAGGGTACAGACAGAAGTTTTCTCCAGGTGACTATTCTATTCATAATTGTAGTGATTTTAAAGTAAAGAAAATAATTTTGACATTTTTAAGCATGGAATCACATTGATTCCTTCATCATCTATGAGTCTTCACACACACTCTGATCTGAAGCTGTTTTCTCGTAAGTTAAACTTGCAATTTGTTTTCACAATGATGATAAGAGAAAGCATTCAGTACACTCATTTAGAAGAGCTAGTTGGCTTAATCCACCATTACATCAATGTTCAGTCATTTGAGTTATTGTGTTCTAACAATATTTGACTGAAGTGTAACAATGTCTCTCGGTTTAATTTCTCAAAGTCCTTTGGCATTCTTAAATCAGGGTACAATTAAAGTTCATGACATTAGTAATGTTTCAGTCGTTGATGTTAGCCAAAAGTGTTCTCAGCGCCCTCAATATTCCCAGAATTGACTCCTTTTGTAATTCATATGGGGTTACAGCTATTGGTAGTATATCCACATTCTTTTTATTAAATATGTTGCTCCTACTACTATTGGAACTGCTAGCTATCTTTCTTCCACATTGCTCTCATGTCTGGAATTTCTGATATTTTTCTGACTTTGCTTCTCTGTGTACATAAGACACTGTAATCACTGAGAATAACAATTTCAATGATCAGTGCTACTTTAGCCTTTTTCATGGACTACTATGTCTGATTTTCTTGCACCTGTTTTTAAACTGTTGGTAATGGGTGAGCCCATATGATATACTTTCTTCATTCTCTATAATTGTTTATGATTCTTATTCCCAATTCTTCTCAACTACTTCTGTATTGTAGTATTTGGGCAATCCCCAGTGCAACAGTCTCGCCACATTAGTGTGCCTTTCAGTATACAGACCCTCTGCCATGAGGTGCGCAAGTTTTTTCCAGTTATTTTCTTACATAACCTGCATTTTTCTATTTCTCCCACATGTTTAATGGACATTATAAACCAACTTGTACATAGTCCACTATCGTGGTCTACCATGACTAGTTTTTCATCTTTTGGTTTCAATTCACCTCTTCTTAACCATTCCTGCATCAAATCTTGGTCAACATGAGGTTGTTCCATGAGATCTCTGTATTTGCCATTATTATGTTTCTAAATTTTTCAATTTTCTTTCCTTCTAATCTGATCCTTTTCCTAAAATTCTTTATTTTGTTTTCTGGCATATTTAATTTTCTGAATTTTGTCTTCTTCTGGTTTGATTTCCATTCCCACATCACATCAAAATGCTTTTATTAAACTAAGGAATAATGTCATCTTAGACTTCTTTTCCTCATGTTTTAAAACTTTCACTATGTTTGGATCTGGTGAGGTCAGCAAATATGTATGCAGTCCCATGACTACATATCTGTACATGTAATCTATTTCAAGGAGAACCATAGCTCCTTTAGTGCAAGGAATACATAATGATGGTAATAACAGATTTTTATATATCATTTGATCAATGTGAAGCATTTTCTTGTTTTCCTGTGCAGCTGATCCAATACTTTTTTGAGGTGAGTCAATTACCCTAAAACTGGATGTTAGGACAAAGAGCAAACTAGTCTATAGCTTGGACTTTATTACTAGATGTCAAAGCAGTTTTCAACATTAGTTTTAATTATCTGAAGTATTCTTTACAAAGTTGTATTCTCATTTTTTGATGTTTGATTGCAGATCCTTCACCTATTCCCTAATATTCTTACACTCCTTCCTGCTCAAGATAGTTTACATCACAATCCTGTCCCAGATTAATATTTTCTTGGTTCTGTAGCTTTCCTATTTCACTGACTTCCTTACCTTAATCAGTTTCTTTCCCTTGACTTTCTATCTAAATATGCCATAAGCCTCCCCAGGATTTAATAAAATGGGTGCAGGCACAGTGTAGAGTTTACATGGAATGTATCCATGTACACGGCCATGGTTGCCCCTCGGCAGCAAGGCCATGAATCTTAATGATGGTGCACTGCTGAGGGAGAGCCAAGGAACATGGATATTGAATCAGTGTAGGTAGAGGTGTAGTAGCTACCTGTGGCTGCATATGTATGTGACGCTCCCTGTAATACTCCCCGCCACTGGTGTAATGTTGTGAAGTGTGTCAACTGTATAATAAGTCATTTTTATGATGTGTTATGTTTCTTTTAATTATTTTTTTTTTACTGCATACTTGTGTGTCACAGAGTACAGCAATGCCAAGCTATGCTCACATATAGACAGCTGACACCTGGCAGGCATCTAAAAATCGAAACTGGATGTAATTAATTATCATAATTAAATGTATTTATTTTTTTATTTACATTTCCTTGGTATGGCGCAGAGCACAGCAGAGCAGAGTGGAGCTCATACATACATGGCCGACACCTGCCAGACTTCTAAAAATAGTAACTGGATGTAATTAATTATTTAATTATAGTTATGTTTAAGCGTGTTTGCATGGTGTGGCACAGTGATCAGCAAAGCTAACAGGCCGCCTAGAAGTATGTGTGAAGGTATACCCATTTTTATGTCATCCAATTAGCTACATGGGTAGAGTTACAGTCTTATGTGTAGTAGGTCCTGAGTTTGATTCCATAACAGGCAGAATATGTCTGTAAATGAATGTGCTATTTTTCTTTAATTTCATTAAACTATTTTGAATTTTGGCACTACTATGCTTTGCTAAGCACTGCTGATTCATGCTAAGCAGTGCAAAAACATGCTAATGGCTACCAACATTTGCATGGTGCTAAGTCTCACTAAAACCACAGTTCTGCAAGTTTTCTCACTGCTTGGCTTCAGTTAGCTGGTTTGCAAGCATTCACCCCGTGGATCATGTCAGTCACCATGTTAGATAAGGGTCCAGGGAAGTAAATATTGTGGGAAGAAATTGCCAGGGAATTGTTATGGTTAGGATTGTATAGGCCCTAGGGCCGATAGCCTAATACCAACCTATGAACCTAAGTGATGCAGCACTTTTTTTAATGCTGCTGAATGATGTCTAAGGGTGGGAAAACAGCCAATATTAAGCCCAAAAAGGCAATAATTCTGCAACAGTCATTGGAGTTCAATCAACTGTTGGTATGGCTTGTGGTGTTGGCGAAGGTGTGCACTTTCAGGTGCAGAGGTGGGACATTCAGGCATCTAGGGTCATGGTCAGGCACCTTGTTAAAATTCATGAACCCCAGCTGATGCAGGGTGGATTCCAGGCTCAGAGTGTAAGTCGGAGGCCTGGAACCATTTGGCCAGGGAACTCACCAGTGTTACTGGTATCCCCTGCACAGGTGAACAGAGTCATCACCATTTGGAAAACCTGAAAAGGAGAAGAGGGGAACCCTGGACACCTGGGTCCAAGAAGCTCGAGCTGGGAATGCCCCACAAGAATGTAAGTATGTTTTCCACTGTCTAACCAAAATGCAAACTGAATGTCTGCAAAATTGTTATGCATAATTTTGTGCTTTTCTCCCAACAGCTGCAGCTGAGAGGGCTCACAATGTCAAGTCCCATGCCAGGCGCCTGTCCAGGTTGTGCCCTGAGAGTGGTAAGTACAGATTTAGTATGCCAACTGTAATGCAATAAGCAAGAAAGGGTAAAACATTTACTGCAATAAATTATACACAAGAAAAACTGTAGTGCAATAAATGGGCATGTAGAACTGTAGTGCAATAAATGAACAATAACAACTGTATTTCATTAAAGCAATAACAATACGAATAACAGTAAGCAAAATGTTGTTCAGCAGGATTCTGTTGTCAAAACCATTGCAGCAGAGTTGTATGCATTGATTGTCTATGGTAAGGTTGCTGCAGTCAAGTGTAACATTATAATAGCTATAGCAAACAAATCTAATGGCCTGAAAACTGTATTGCTTAACTCATAGTACTGTCCAAGGCTGTATCCAGGCCAATATCAATAACATAATGCTCTCTCTTCCTCAGAAATCAGGAAATAAAGTTATATGAGTGAGGTAGCCCTGTCCATGGGCAGATATTGTGTATGGACTTCACAGATATTTCAAACCAATAACATTAAAATGTGTTCACTAGCATTGTTGATTCCAAAGTGCAGCTTTTTAAATATATGCAGTAAGGTTGTATTCTATGCATGCATGTTCTACTATCACTACAGTCTAGTATAACACCGTAATAGTACTAAAATGCCAGAGGGATGTCCTGCAACTTGTATTGTTTAATTCATAGTATAGTTGCAGGTGATCTCCAGGCAAGTATCAGTCACTCAGTAGTTAGCAGTGACTGAGTAGCTTAGTTTGTAAATGTTTTGTATGCAGTACATTATGCCACAGACAGTCCTGGATTCAAATCCAGTGGTATATAGCACTAAATTTTCAGTATCAGTCACCTAATTCTCACATTTTCTCTCTAACCAGGAACACAACAAATATATGGGTGAGGCAGCCCATATTATGAACAGATATTGTGTTTAGATTTCACATAATGTTAACATCAATACCAAGAATGTGCTTATCAGCACTGTTGAGTTATAAATAAAGCTGTGTAATCTCAGCATGGCTGTATCCCTTGCATGTCTGTACTAGGTTGCTGCTGTCAATTATTACATTATTTTATATGTCCCCTGCAGTCACATGTATTGGGTTGTACTCCCATGTCTGCCATCTAAGACATGACAGCTGTCTAGTTTATTTACTGTACACAAACATGCCTCTCAAGTGTCACGATTTCTCATAACATAATTAAAACTGCCTAATCTGTCTGTCACATGATTAGCAGATGAATTATTACCTGGAATGCAATGTATTACCAAATCCATTTACAGAATAACTGGGTAGTTATATAAGTCTACATTATGTGACACTGTTATGTGTAGTGGTATACCTGCATTCATTACTACTTAGCCCATACTGAACCATGCTAACAGCGTGAGAGGTATGTACTTACTACATCAGTTATAGGAGATGTATAGTCACTGTTCTCAAACCTGACAGTACACACCTGTAGAGTATATATTTCTGTGTTTTCAGGGATAAAATTTGCAATATCAATAATGGAATATTTCTCTCTCTCTCCTCACCCCTTATCTTCATTTATTTATTACTATTATTTTTATTATGATTTAATATTAATATATTTTGTTAAACTAACTATATTTTGGAAAAACATTGGTTATTATTATGTTTTATTATGATTTAATAACGTATTTTGTTAAACTAACTATATTTTAGAAAATGTGGTTGATTATTGTTATGTTTATTATGATGCAATATTAACATTTTTGTTAAACTAATTGTTTTGTTGACCCTATGATTTACTTAGTACTGGCATGCTGTTAGCATACTGACCGTTATGTTACTTAATGTTGTGTTGCACATAATATACATTAATATGTATTTGGGTGAATAAATATGGTGTTTGATTCTGTTAATGCTAACATTGGTTTGGTTATTACTAACCATAATTTATTGCTATACCTCATTTACCACAGCACATCAAGGTAGGCCAGTTCTGGCAGATCCCCCACCTTGCCTCAATCGGCCATGGCAATGGGTCCCCGCACATCTGGGACCCAGACAGGTGCTACCCCTGCACTACCAGCAGCTTTGGGTAGAACCACCCCAGGGGATGGGGCTCAGCAGCCCTCTGGGAGCAGTAGCAGAGGATGTGTTTTCACCCATGTGGGGCTGCCAGTCTTGGTGAACAGGATAGCCCATCATGGCTATGACCAGCACCTGCACTGGATTGAGGGCATGCTGGCTACCCTGGTGGGGCAGCCTCACCTTGGTGCCCATCCTCCAGCACAGCCACCCTTGGGGCAGTGATGGAGCAGTGTCAACAGTCACATGGGTAGGGAAGTGAGTCACACTGCTGCTGTCTGGAAGCACATGGGACTTGGATTCCATAACAGCCTCCTTATTGACAGTGTTCACCCACCTCATGTGTCACACACCTCAACTGTCTGATGTCTTGTTTGTTTGCAAATGTATCCTCACCTACCCAGCTTACCTCCTCTAAATGTAGCTAGGTCCCTTCCCCAACATTCTACTCTCACCTTAAAAAAAAAAATGGGCACCTTCCTAAAAAAAATATATCATCCCATATATAGGTCCCATTTCACTTGCATGTCTACTGGACACACATAATTCAGTCCAATTGTCTTGACGATGCAGTTATAATGTCCTCACCCCTCTCTCTGGGGTTTGAGAATCCAAATTCATCTACAAATCTGTCAAAGTGCACAGTTGTTGCTTTACAAGAAGTGGATAGCTATGGTTCTTTCCTACAACCTTTTTGCACATCCCTCTGTGCCTTTCACTATGTTGTTCCCCCTGCGTGCTCCCATTTCAATACTTTTTTATCTCCCCTTTCTTATTTTCTTTATATTTTTATCAACTCTTAATTGAAATAGGTGATTTGAATAAAACATACTTATTGCTAATTACAGTCATTAGGTGTGTTTCAGCAGAGCTGCGTGCCGAGTCACACCACATAAACTGGAATAAAAAGTAATGGAATAAATGGGAGTAACCTTGGGCTCTGGTGCAATAGTACACCACTAGACAGCCAAAGACATAATAATGTATGTAACTCAGGCCTGTGATAGCAGGTAAATGTGCCTTTTTATCAGCAACATGTAGAAACTCACTGGCTATGGCATTCATGGCAAAATACATATTCAGCTGGGACTCTGGTGCAGACGTACATCCATATAAAGCCATGCACATACTGATGGATGTAGAAAATGTATGTCACAGCCTGTATGTGTGCACATATATCTTGCAAATACACCAACTACAACAGTGACACAGTAGATCAGTCTGTCAAATGCTTTGCATATAGTACATTTGGCCACACAAAGTCCTGGGTTCAAATCAGTATTGTGTTGCATTTCAATTACAATATTGTAAAGACAGCAATTAATAAATGACAAAAGCACACATTATCCACACAAAGCATTTCAAATGAAATAACTGTTTTTAACTGCTGGAAGTCACAGGCCTGCAGGTAGGGGCACATATCACATATCCATATAGCATTACTATATGTCGCCTAATACTCTGTTATTGACACAGTTGCCTAACATCCTTACCTTAAACACATGTCATATTTGGAGTGTAAAGTACTCTCAGCCTGCCTCTACAACAAGGCTGACACAGCTGACACAGTTTGTTGTCCTCCAAAGTGTTCACATGTCTATTACCTGCAGCAGCAGCTGCAGCCTGTGATACACACAACTCTATGTAAAGGTTTCTGCTACAGACCTACTCTCTCTGATGATGTAATCTCCTCACCCCAGTAATGTCCATCTCAACAGCTAAGAAAGGGGCCCTGTTCTACATGAAGACCTTCAATGTTGCACAGCGGTTGCATGTCATTGGCTAATGAGGGTGCAACTCAGTTCTTTTGGCTGCAATTAGCATATCAGAGCCACAGATTGGTTTAGAGGTAATTACCTGATAATGAGAAGCATGTTAAAATGCAAGTAGCTGGCTATGGGCAAGCATTCTGTATGAGACTTTCCTCACACAGAGCACACCTTTGTGAAATAGTACTAGTAGCACATTTCAACAGAGGAGTACTGCACTCCACCAGGTATGTAACTGTTTTTGTGTATAACAGGATGCAAATGGGAGGACAGAGGTATTTAATATATGTATGTGAGTAGAAGTAAGGTGGCAGTCCCTAGGGCCCTAGGTTGTCAGTGAATGTGCTATGCGTTGTCTCTTAGCCAATGCCAGGGCATACTGAACATGCCTACATCTACCTACAGGAACATCATCAGGGGCTCCTCCTCCTAGTCCTCCTGTGAGTGTGGCTGTGGTGAATTAGGCACTGATGGGGATCTGTGTATCCCTTCCTTATGAAGATCCTGTTGCAGCTGCTTCTACAGGATCATATTGTGTAGCATGGCACATATAGTGAACATATGTGCACGTATGGCTGGAGTATACTGGAGGGCTCCACCAGATATATCAAGGCACTGGAACCATGACTTCAGCAACTCAAACACATGCTCCATGATGTCCCTAGTTTGTGCGTGTGCCTCATTATGACATTCTCCCATGGGTGTGTGTACATTTCTGATGGGTTTCATCACCCATGATTCCACTGTGTAGCCAACATCCCCCACTAAATGGCTGTGTGGGATGTCCCCTTAGCAAACATCTGGTACAGTTGTGATGCCTGCCTGATATGGGAGTTGTGATAGCTGCCAGGGCTGCCAGCACACACATTCTTGATAATGACCTGGGCATTGCACACGACCTAGCAGCTGATGGAGTGGTACCCCTTAGGTTGATGTAGATTCTACCCTCCTCACTGGGTCATGCCTTGTTGTGTACATGAGGGCAATCTATGGCACCCAGTACCTCAGGGTAGTGTGCTACATCATAGAAGTGTTGCATATTGCTGGCTCTTGCCTCAGGGGTGAGGGGAAAATATATGTGTTCACTGGCACGCAGTAGCGTGGCATCCAGGAGTAGCCTGGGTGCCACTTGCCTGTGAGACCCCATCATGTCCCCAGTTGGTCTTTGGAAGGTACCTGTGGTTATTATCCTAAGGGCTACACATACCTTTCTTTCCACTGGAAAGGGTTCCCCTCTGTTGGCTCTGGGCCTGATTTGAAGGTGGCAGAGCACAGTGAGTTCTTGTAGTATGTCCCTGTCCATCCTGTAGGCCTCTATAATCTCCAGCTCATGTAGCTCCTGGAAAGTTACCCTGGGCCTGAACACTCTCCTCCTCTGCCTAGGCCTATTGTCAGCAGCAGCAGCATTGACTTCACCATCTAACACATATATATGTAGCAGACCTGCAGCAGCCCCTAGCATTTTTTCAGTTAAAATTCCCAAGTCTGTACTCCAGTGGTGCAGAGTATGGGGGAAAAAATCAGATTGTATGGTGTATGCATACCTTATAGTGCTCTACAGTAGGTGCTGACTATGTGATTGGCTACCTATGATGCAGTGCACTGCCTAATATATCACTGACATAATTTAATGGCCCTAGTTGAAGGTAAGCAAGGATCAGCACTAATTAATACATCATTGGTCTTTTAGATCCTCTGAGCACTGAGGCGCAGCACGCAAATGTGCGCCCGATAGGTAAACACTGTTTAGCAGTCAGTGCACACATCCCCTCAGGTTTCCACGCTCAGCATGGCAGTGCATCACGCAAACAGGTGCATCTAAGCTCCAATCAGCTTAGAAGTTATTGGACAAACCCTCTCCTGATGTCAGCTACCTCCTGTGTGGACACCAACATGGTTCTCTACCTGCATGGTGGGGATATGCGGACACCGTTACCCCATTATGTTATTCAGTAACTTCACCTCATTTGCATAGGGATCCATGCTCACAGTCTGGATACTACAGGCTTCCAAGGCATTCCATGTTAGCAACAACACCAGTACTCCATTGTAGATACTGCATGCAGGGTCGTGTGATACATTTCTGTCTCATGATATTAATATTTGATTTTTCCACAT
This sequence comes from Protopterus annectens, assembly GCF_019279795.1. Taxonomy (NCBI): domain Eukaryota; kingdom Metazoa; phylum Chordata; order Ceratodontiformes; family Protopteridae; genus Protopterus; species Protopterus annectens. The sequence goes on along the minus strand of NC_056726.1, from coordinate 1,714,268,928 downwards.
TTGTTTATAAGGCATGTTTGCTCACTGCAGCACCCTGTGCAAACACGATAAGATTATTAAAAAAATGATTTTAATATATTTACTGTAACTTTTGGAACACACACAGGATAGTTTTGCTCATATCTGTGTGTGATACGTTATTTCTGTCTATCTACCTACATTTTTACAGCCCCTTTTGTCTGTCTACTGTCCTGTACACAGAATTTTTCTGTGTACACTATGGGTGCTGACACTGGGGTCTGCAGGGATGCCTAACTGCTTGCTGGATCACTCTACCTTCCTCATTTGTATGAAATTCCCCTGCTTATGAGGTGATTTGCATTCCACAGAAGTTTCTGTGTTGGCGTGTTCATACATGCCACTCAGCAGTGCTTACTGAATCTAAAAATATTTTGTGGTCATGTTAGCAGCATGACGCGAGGCCTACATGGAAAAAAAAGTGTAGGCTTTTTTAAATAGCCCCCCCTTTTCCCCCCATTCATATTGCAATTCCTAATTCCATTATACTAAATTACCATTAATTTCCCTAAACTGGTTACATTTTCTTTAAATATTAAACCACTGTCATATTCTTAACCACTGTATTCCCATTATGCCTGATTTTGTATAATTACTTATTCTGTAGATGTTATTGCTCTGTCTTTGAAGATTATAAAATGATGCTTCTTAAAATGTTTTTGTAATACTTTGCAGAGTTTTTCTCCCAGAGCCTCTGGTGAAAATGGATATCTATTCAGTTACCCTTTTCCAATAATCAAATGTCAGTGTATAAATAATAAATAAATTATACTTTTGCATATTTATCGAGAACAAATGGCATTCTTATATCATTTGAGAAAGTTTTAACCATTTTTATAGTCCTAATCTTATAAACTATACCATTTTAAGTCATCCACAAAAAGTAGATGGAATGTACCTCTCCACAGGATATGTACCCATAGAATGTCGCACGGCAATGGTGGTCCCGCTACACAAGGGTGGGGCCATAACTGACTCTGGGAACTACCGACCAATAAGCCTGACCAGTCTGATCTATAAGGCTATGGTGCGAATCATTATGGAACTCATAAATGGAGAGATTGGGAACCTCCAGTCGCTGGACCCCACACAGTTCGGCTTCGTCAAGGGCAGATCATGCCTCCTGAACCTGGTGGATTTCTTTGAGACAGTTACTCAGGCTATAGATAAGGGAAAGGAGGTACACATGGCTTACCGTGACCTTGCTAAGGCATTTGACACCATTCCCCATTCAGGTATTATTGATAAGCTCGCCAGCCTGGGCATAAACCCTTATGTCACAAGATGGATTGCAAACTGGCTCTCAGACAGATCCCATAAAGTAAGAGTAGTGGGATCTATGTCGGAATCCAGACCAGTAACGAGTGGTGTGCCTCAGGGCTCTGTCCTGGGGCCCCTCCTGTTTGGCATATACTTCTCAGAAGTACAGGCAAGCACAGATGGGCTGTGGCTGACTAAGTTTGCAGACGACTGCAAACTGGGTGCTATAATAGAGTCTCCGGCCGACATGGAGATTCTACAGAAGGGCCTAAATGAGACTGATGCATGGTGTCAAAGCCATGGTCTAAAGCTAAATGCAAAAAAATGCGTAGTAATTCCCTTTGGAAAAAACAGAGTACCCACAAACTACAACATAGGAGGTAGTCCCCTGAAATCTGAAGAAGAAATAAGGGATCTAGGGACCCAAGTAGATAGTAAGCTTTCCTTTGATAACCATGTTGCCAAAGTGGTTAGAAAATCCTTCTATGTGACCCATCTGATCACAAAAAGGTTCGCATCAAGATCTAAGGATGTAATGGTGTCCCTCTACTCTTCCCTCATCAGACCCATTATTGAGTGCAATGCACCAATTGGAATGTACCTGGTTAGACATCTCCAGCAGCTGGAGAGACCACAAAGGTACCTAACCAAGAGGATTACTGGCCTCAAACAGTTGCCCTATGCAGCACGATTGAAAAGATAAGACTGTTCTCTGTTGCATACTGCTTTCTCAGAGGCGATCTCTGTCTAACGTACAGAGCCATGTCCAACCCAGAATTGTTGAACATGCTCCATCTTAGCAAAACCAAATCTACTCCAGCTATACGCTCTAGGGATATAAACCTCAACACAACAATGAATAGAACGTGCTGGAGGGATAGATTCCCTTCGCAGAGACTTCCCTTACTATGGAACAGGGTCCTGATCTACATAAGACAGAGCCCCTCACTATCACTCTTCAAGAGGAACCTTGATGAGTGGATGGGTAACCGAAAGTTCACACCAGGGATCAAACCAACAGCACTACTAGATAGGGGCCAAGGGTACTAGCTGCTAGTACAAGGGTCTAGGGAACTACTAAAGGGGCGGTGAATACTGCACAACGTGGCTGGGCTAATATATGCCTTTGGGCAGATAGCCCAGTACCAACCTATGAACCTATGAACCTATGTTTTGAAACAGGGTTGATTACTGGGAGCCAAATTATATCCATAGCCAATCTTTATAGTATATAGCTTAATGGGTAAAGGGCAAGACAAAACAACAGTATTGTCAGACACTCACCTTTGGAAAATATCCCTTTGATTTGCTTTTTATCCCTGGGATAATAATTGGCCATTTGTCATGGCTGGGCTCCAAAGTGGTTTGCCATCATTTCATAGTCACTGTAATGCAATTGGCCAATGTAGGCTGTATCTTACACATTTGTAAGCACTCCTTTATCCATGAAAGTGGGATGCTTTCAAATGTTTATTTTTTTTTTTGTAATAAGTCCATGCTATATTTAGAGATCCCCCTTTTTACAATTCTCTGTTATAACTTTAACAAAAAATGATCCTTTGTTCCATATGACTTTTGTTACCCTTCCATTTTATTGCCATGATTAAGTCTTCTTCCAAATGACTATAAACTCTGTCAGCATCTCTTCATGTATATAGTTTATGCATCGTCGTAAGGCAAGTTATTGGTCTATACTTTTTAGGATAGCTTGCAAGTTCACTGTTAAGGAGAGGTGTCATTTTTCCTATTGTTAACCAGGATGGCACCTGTCTGGGGTGTACAGAAGTAGTGCACTCTGTGTAAAAATGTTAATACTTTTAGTCAGAAGTTAGGCATTGTGTCTGGGCCTGTGTTTTTCATTTAGGAGCTTTTCTTAATTTTACCTCATTTTCTCTGGCCATTTCTTCATCACATTTCATATCCTCAACATTATAGTGCCTTACTGTTCCTTATAATTCTTCTATCCGTTCAGTAAATTTGTTATGTTCGACAGGGTATTCATAAATACTTCTCCAAAATGTGCCTATTTCATCTTTTTTTCTGGTATTTCTATTCCTTTCACTTTATTTCTCAGTTCTCTAGAAAATATTTTAGATCCTCCATAAATTGCTTATTTTTTATTTTTCCTTTATATTTATCTATATACATTTTAAGTTTTTTTCTGCCTGTGCTAACATTATTTGTTTATTTTTAGCAATAATAGATGCCTGTGCTAACATTTGTTTATTATTAGCAATAATAGATGATAAACATTGAACTGTTTTGATAATGCACATTACTTTTATCACATATGCCTTTCTAAGATTTTTTTATCTGTTTCCATTTCCAGTTTCTTATAATAATTATTCTTAATTCCTTTATAGTTTTCTCTGTATGATGCTTCTATGGTGGTATTTTATTTGCTCCTTTCCTTTATTTTATGTTTTTATGGTAAGACCTTATCATTTATTAGTTTAGCTGTGTAGTGATGCAGTCCATTTGTGTTCATGTTTATCAGTTTTATAACATTTTGGGTATAGTTGTCGCCTCACAGCAGGACAGTGCAGTGGTGCAGTGGTTGAAATATCACCTCACAGCAAAAGGTTCTCTGATGCAATGCTAACCTGGGGTGCCTTCTGTGCAGAGTCTGTATGTCCTCCCCATGTGTGTATGGGTTTCCTCCCACATTACAAAGACGTGTCTGGAATGTTTCTACCTGGGCCTTTGCTGAAAATTGGCTTTGTTCCAAGTCAGACTTTCCCGGTAAACAAATGTTAAAATAAATAAGTAACTAAATAATTACATTTATTTTCTGTAATATATTTCTGTCGTTTATCTTAGTATGTTATCAAGATCTACTAAATCAAGCAGATCTTCCTTTAAATATTTTTTTTCTGGACTGAAAGCATCCTCCTTACTTTCTGTTTCAGGGACTAATTTACAGAAAGTTCCAGAAAATCTTTCTGTAATATATCTTCTTTAGATGCACCCACTTCATATGCTGCTCCTTCATATGGAAGCACTTTGGCCCATCACTCCACAACATTATCTGCTTTGGAGTTGCCACTGTTTCCTGCTCCATCCATTGCTGTACAACTTCAATGGGACTTTCGTATTGCTATGATGGTTTAGTGGGTGACTACTGTGACTATAGTGTACAGGGTCATGGGTTTGAGCCTTGCAAAGGCAGTTAATTTAGGGTGGGAGGATGGCACAATGATTAAGGTGTTTACCTTACAGGTGCAGGGTTTGATTCTCACAAGAGGTAATTGGCTCGGCTTGAAATGGCTCACAAGGGCAGTTAGCCTAGTTCTAACTTATGAACCCTACAGATGGGTCTAGAGTATCATCATGTTACAAAATTTTTAGGTGCCTCTCCTAATTCCATCATACTATGATATTGCCTTTGTGGGATTCTCCACACTTAATCCTTCACTTTGCGTATAATCCATAACCTCAATTCCTATTTGTTTAACTTCTGCCTTACTAATTTTGTTTTCTACATTCTCCTTTTGTTTTCTAAGTTTTTTGATTGTGAAATGTTCCATACCTGGGCACCTTTGCCTGCATTTCTCATCAAATTTCTTTGGATCTGCTTTTTTATATTGATTAGCTTGGCTTTCTCCTTGTCATAAATATTATACCATGCCAGATCTCTTTTTCTCTCCCTATGTCCATGTTTCTTTTTTAAAACTTTCAAAATTCTCTAGGTTTTGTTCTTTATATTTTCACACATCCTCTATTACTTCTTTTCCCAAGTAGCCCAAAGTTGCTTCATCTATGTAATGTTTTTTTATGAATCTGTTGCATTAATGAAAACACATTTCCCTTTGAAGCCTTCGAAGATGATTTATTTCTTATCCTCAATATACTATGTTGTCATCTTATTGGCTCTTTTTTGGCCTTTCAGCTTTTTTGTTTTGTTTTTTTTTTTTTACTTCCTTCTAAAAATTAGAACCATAAAATACTCTGTAAACCTTACTTCCAAACTGGAAATGTCTGTCTAAACACCAACTGCTTGCATAAATCAGTCAAATGGAATATTTCATTTTGACTGACATTTCAAAGAGCAGACTTTACAGATTTATGAAGCCTGATAAAGGTAGCTGTCTTGTTATTATGAGTGCTTTTAATTATTCATCTAAGCTGTTAAATCTTTTTAATTGGCAGTAGCTGCTGTTTGAGTGTTTCACTTTGTGATGCCCCTGCAGTGGCCCAGTAATCAAGGAGCCTCAATCCTCACCACCGGCAACATTGGGAGACATACATAGTGGGAGGATGACAAGTGCACACACAGTAAAGTGCAATTTCCTCTAAGAGCACACAGAGATCACAGTCAGTCTGGGGCTCATTTTCCCTCTTTCTCCAGATCCCCATAAGACTCCCCACTGGCACAACTTTAGGGTTGAGATCTCAGCTAAGTGGCCAAACAAAACTTCCAGCACCCTCTCTATCCAACCAGTGCTTCATGTCCGTGCCCAAGTAGCTGACACACACACACAGAGATACACACACACACACACACACACACACACACACACACACACACACACACACACACACACACACACACACACTCTCTCTCTCTCTCTCTCTCTCTCTTTGAGGTTTGATTTATATACAAACACACACACACACACACACTCCTGGCAAAGGCTGGCACAGGTTTACTAGCTATGCCTCCCCCCCCTCTGTCCAGACTATAAGGTAGTTTCCCCTGCCACCAACCACTCTTAACAGCTATTTAAGGCCCTTAACAAAGGGTGACTATCCCACTGTGTAACGTTACTATTAATCCAAATGGTAGTCTGACCAAGCAAGGCTATTAGGAGTGGCCTGTACATTGTCACCCAATACATATGCAAGTACTCTCAGAGCTTAACTATGTCTCACAGATATCAGTCACAAAGATAGGTTTAAATATATTTAATAATAAATAATAACAGAACAAGACAATACTCGGTACACAGACACAGTTACTTCAGAGTTCAAAATTACAGGAAATATTTAAAACAACAATGCAGGACAGTCTCAAATAAATACAGAAAATATATCAACTAATTTTTACTATGTTCCCAACTGTATGTAAAAAAGTTACTATGCCCTAGAAAAACTTATTTACAGCAAGGCGAGTGCAGATGCAGTGATGATGAGTGGATGTTTCCAGATCAAAGACAAAATACAAACTGCCCAGTCTCTCTCTGGCAGAGTTCTTAAATTAATTACAAATATTACTGCTGGGTTAACTTGGATGACATCACTATTTGTCACCTGACTTCACTACCCAGGCTAAAACAGAAACTAACAGAATTTAACTTCTCTGTGTGAAAAAATACATATCTCTCACATGTTTGCACATCTTGGAAGTCGTAAAACAATAAAACACTTTTAAATTTTAAAACTCAGTCCAAAAAGATGCGTGACTTTCCAATGAGCAATAAAATGAAAGTAGAAATTCAAACAAATAATCTCAATTGTTTGTCATTATTTTAAAGGCTTCTCAGACTCTTTACATGGTGAAAGAGTCTGAAGAAGCCTTTCGTTGGAATAAAATTTATTTGTTTGAATTTCTACTTTCATTTTATTGCTCATTGGAAAGTCACGCATCTTTTTGGACTGAGTTTTACTAGTGTTTTAGCGTGAGTATCCTACCTCAACTAACAGCAGCTCTGAGTTTTGGATTTGTGCATTTACTTTTAAATTTTAAACCTAGTAATTACTTCACTTTCAAGACAATACAAAAATGTGTAGCTCTAGACATTGTGTCTTCTACACTGAAAATGAGAAAGAACTTTTATAGCACAATCATAAAGCAAGGTATTTTGAATGAGGTCCCGTCTAAAACTCTGACTGGAGTAGACTGCCCAAGCAAGTAGTGCTCTTCTTTAGCCATTGTAGGCTTCATAATGGTTAGGTCAGAGGCTTTGTCTCTCCTAGCGATGGCCTCTTTCCCATTTTCTAAGTTGGGATATAACCTCTTGTGGTTGTTTGATACCCTTGTTTTCTTGAGGCAACTTACTTTTGTCATTTTGTCATTCCCACTTACTGTCTCTCTCACCTTTTGTTCCCCACCTTGCCTCCATGGACATCTATATGCTACATGGCCCCACTGGTTGCATTTAAAACATTTACCCCTTGGCCCTGGACATGTATCTGGACTAGTGGCTTCCCCTGCTACTGTCTGACTCTGTTGTGTCAATCTGGGCTGCCGACTGTGGGTTCTCTTAGACCCATGAGCAGCACTGTATGTCCCTTTCCTGTACAGTGATGCCCTGTTTACTAGGGATAGTTCTCCTTTCTTCCCCAACTCATCTGAAGTGTTGGATTGTCTGTCAGCTAACCAGATTCTCATGTCCTCAGGCAAAGTGCTAAGGGATTGTTTCCTCACCAAAAGGTCTGCCAGCTCTTCCAGTGGATTGACCTGACATCCACTCACCCACCTATGAAAATAGTTGCTTAGTTCAACAATATTCAAACACACTTTCACCTGTCTTGCATCTATGGTCACAAAACTTTTTCCTATAAGCTTCAGTCATTAACTTAAAACATTGTAAAAGACAGTTCTTCACTGTATTATAATTTAAGCAGTAGCAGACCATTTAGAAATAGGAGTTACAGATGTATCATGGAGTAAGAGGTTCAGGAATCGTACCCAGAGCCCTTGGTCAACATTATACTGTTTACATACCCTGTCAAACATATGAAAGAAACTATCAAAAATATCCTCCTCTGTAAATTGTGGAAGAAATTTACTGACCTTTGTTGCTTCTAATGTTCAGTTACTCCCTTCCCCATTATATCAGTGACTCTGATGAAGAGTCAGCATCTCCTTTTCATGTTGCCTCTGCCTATCATTCTCCGCAGCTTCCAGGTATCGCAGTTTCTCATTTTCCTCAGCCTGCAGATGTCACAGTTTCTCATTTTCCTCAGCCACCAGGCATCACAGTTTCTCATTTTTCACAGCCTCTAGATGTCTCAGTCTCTCTACTGCTTCTATTTCCAAATGCTTGGCCTCCAGTTCAAGTCTCTTTAACTCCAGAATGATTTTTAAGTCCTCTGTGGAAAGGCTGAGCTGTCCATTTTCTGAGAGTTGTACATCTCCAAGGCCAGCTTGGTCATCCTCCTGATTGCTGGTCTGCTATGCAGCTATGCCCAAAGCTACAATCATTTCTGCCTTAGTCAGGTTGGCATGCACCACTCCTTTAGCCTGGCACATCTGAGTCAACTGGCTCTTTATCAGCTTGCCATACTCCTCTGCTGACATGCTCACCTGCTCTCCCTGACTAACTAAGCTAACCAAAAAAATAAAACAATTGTGATGTGAAACTCTGAATGTTCAGTTTGTGGTGGACAGTACAAACACCTTCAGTGATCACTGTACACAGGATACAGGAATTTGATATCCACACCACTACAAGCCAATTAATATGTGATGTGGCTAGCTCAGCACTGTCAACCAATTAATATGTGATGGTGATATCCCACCATTGTCCACAGCTTAATATGTGATGCCCCTGCACTGGCCCAGTAATCAAGGAGCCTCAGTCCTCACCACTGGCAACAGTGGAGGATGTACACACTGGGAGGATAAGTACACACACAGTAAAGTGCAATTTCCCTTAAGAGCACACAGAGATCGCAGTCAGTCTTGGGCTGATTTCAACCTCTTTCTCCAGATCCCCAATAAGACTCCTACTGGCATAGCTATAGGGTTGAAATCTCAGCTGAGTGGAAAAGCCAAAACCTCCAGCACTCTCTCTCTCTCCATCCAGTGCTTCGTGCCCCTGTCCAAGTAGCTGACACACACACACACACACACACACACACACACACACACACACACACACACACACACACACACTCTTTGAGGATTGATTTATATACAGACACACACACACACACACACACACACACACACACACTCCAAGCAAAAGCTGGCACAGGTTTACTAGCTATGCTCCCTTCTGCCTAAACTATAAGGTACTTTTCACTGCCACCAACCACTCATCAACTACTGAAGGCCCTTTGCACAGGGTGTCAAATCCTTCTGTGTAATGTTACTATTAATCCAAATGGTAGTCTGACCAAGCAAAGCTATTAGGAGTGGCTGTACAGTGTCACCAATTACATATGCAAGCATTCTAAGAGCTTAACTATGCCTCACAGATATCAGCCACAAAGATAGGTATAAATATATTCAATATTAAATAATAAAAGAGCAAGACAGTGCTCAGTACACAGACACACCGCTGGATTCACAAATCCTCCGTGTAAGACTAAATAAGTCTTACTCGGAGACTGCAGTTGAACAATATGATGTCAGCATGCCATGAATATTCATGAGGGCATGCTGACTCCACTCCAAGTCTAACACGGACCGTACAGGAAAGCAGGGGGCGTATCCGACTGCCGAGCAGTCCAAAGGTCCACACCCCTGCAAGTGTCTGAATTGTAAAATGTCAACACACAAGAGTGAGTCCGCTCAAACGTCCACGTACCCAACACTCCCTGACATTGTAAACCCCCAGCACAGTTATAAAAAGTAAAGCTTTAAATTTTTTGTTTCTAATTCCCGATATAGCTGCCCGTATTTCCACGTGTGTGCGCGGGTGTGCCCATTGCTTAGCTGCAGTTAGCAATCTCGACATGTAAGAGCATAATAAGGAATGTTTATGCAAATTATGCCAAATAGCAATAGTGGAGTGGTAGAGCCTTTGCACCAAGAAGAGGCATTCACGGTTCGAGTCCCAACCCTCCCCTTCCTATTTTATGTTTTAAATTAGTATATGAAATAATTCCTGACATATATGATTAAAATTTTACTAAAAAGCATTGAAATGGCCTATATATCAGTGAACAAATTGTATATTTATAAAGGATCCTGACATGTAATTGCCCGCAGTTAAGCAACGCTTTACCCAGCACAATATAGTTGCCCGTAGTTAAGCAGTGCTTTAGCCAGTGCAATATAGTTGCCCGTAGTTAAGCAGCACTTTACCCAGTGCAATAGAGTTGCCCATAGCTAAATAGCGCTTTACCCAGCGCAATCGGTTTGCACGAAGGTGCGTGCCACGCCAACTAGCGCATCGTTAGGCAACGTGGAGCAACGTAGAGCAAAGTTGCCTAAACACAGCCACATCCCCTAGCCTGTCTGGACAGTAGTAAAATAAAAAGCAATGACAAGGTTTGAAGCCAGGACACTGTGCACCATAATCAAAGTACTGAACCACTAAGCCATGACAACTTAGGATAAACAGCCACTGTTAACATACATATACTTATAAATGGTAGATTAACCATTGCTAAGCAGGTCTGCAGTCAGCCGAGAATTTTCAATAACGGCCAATCACAAAAAAGTGTGGGAAATGCGGCATATTTAAGCCCTATAGGTGGGAATACTAGCCATAGCTGATTGTGGCTCCCATCTGCAGTTAGAATGGCTGGTGCTGGAGAGGGTACATGCTTTCAAGCGCAACGCTGGGGCATCGAGGAGTCAAAATACATGGCTTGGCTCCTTGTCCACCGTCATGAGTCAAAACTCCTGTAGGGCCAGCACCAAGGGATGGAGTACAAAGCAGAGGCTTGGAACCGTTTAGCTCATGACCTCACCAGTGTCACAGGCGTTCCTCGGACTGGTGAGCAGGTCCGTCACCACCATGCAGACCTGAAGAGATGGAAGCAGGACCTACTGAACCAATGGATACAGGAGGCCTGTGGGATGCAAGATGCCCCACTACTGAGTAGGTAGCCATGGAATGCAGTATGTGTGACATGCTAATTTATTCTATATAATGGATAGGTATGTCTCAATATCCCTTCATTTACTTCACAGTTGCAGGTGTCCATGCTGCGAATCAGCAAGCCTATGCAGATAGGCTGCTAAGGCTGTGCCACCAGACAGGTTAGTAATTATTCTGCATGTATTGTTATATAAAATAGATGAGAGAGCCTGAAAGAAAGTGTTGTAGCCCAATAATACAGCCATAAAATGCCCTGAATAATTCCTCTGCATGTACTGTTATATAAAACAAGTCAGAGAGCCAGAAAAAGAGTGTAGTAACCCATTAAGAAAGGTAAAATATGTCTGGAATAATATCTTTGCATGTACTGTCATATAAAATACGTGAGCGAGCCTGAAAAAGAGTGTTCTAACCTATTAATAAAGGTATAATATGTCTAGAATATGTCTTCCATATGCACTCTAATATCAAATAAAGGAGAGAGCCTATGGAAAAGTGTGCAATGTAATTAATACAGGTATAAAACCTGGAGTGTGTCTGTCTCACTTACTTTGAAATGTTGTTGCCCCCTTGCATTATACAAATAGTACTGTTTTAATAAGTGCTGGCAACCCACAGTTGGGCAGTCCCATCTAAAGTGGTTGATGGAAGTGCCAGTAGCTGTGAAGCATATATACAGTCCTCAACAGTCAGTTAATGGCTGGCATGCATAAGTAAATCTGGCACATGAGTAGCTTGTAAATTTGTTCCCCAGAAATGTGAGTGTGCTACAAGAAATGTATGGTTGTGTAGAAATGTAACTGAAAATGTCACGTGAACACATCCAGATATGTAGATAAACAAATATAAATAAAATAAATAACTATGTAGCAGTAACATCTGCATCTTGGACAGTTAGTATGTCAGATATAGGTCAAGTATATAATGAACTAGCCAAACCCATTACACAACCTAATGCATGTTGGCAAGTGTAATAATACATGTAGGGGATATACACCTGCAGTCAATAGGAATGTAGTGTAGACTAAAAGTACTTATAAGATGTTAATTGAGGTTTCTTTCTACACCCTACTGTATGTGCATAAACAATGCAATTCCACACCTCAATGAGTATGTGTAATCTCAAAATATTTGTTGGGACATATGTCCTATTGTTCTATAAATATCTGCATTCACTTTGATGCATGTGCCCTGTTCAAACACCACAATCATGGTGGTCTGTTGCCACCAATCATCCCTGCATGCTGTTGGAATGCCCACTGTCATTCAATATATGCATGTGTTATGCTTGCTGTTCAACTGTTGGAACCTTGGTGTATTGGGTTAATGGGAATATTACTGCATGCTGTTACAACTAATTTGGAATGCTGTTGTTTATGTTGTAATTAAACCCACCTAATCACAGAACGTATGGGAAGGCCGGTCCCAGCGGACCCACCTGTCCCTTCTCAGCTGGCGAGTGCACCTGGCACCAGCAGGTCCGGTGCTCAGCCCAGGCTCGCCTCCTCTGTTGGTCCTGTGCCACCTTCAGGTGGAAGCGCTGCAGGGATGGGGCTCGTCCCCCCTGTGCAAGCGTGGGCGGAGAAGGGCCACTTGTCACCCTTCAAAGGGTCCAGGTTGTGGTGCTTAGGGAGATCCAGCATTCAGTCGCTGATCCCCTATGCCAGCTCGAGGTGAGAGTGGCGCATCTCATGGGTGAGCCTGCCCATCCTACGCAGCCACCAGCAAAGCCACCCTCGGGACTGTGAAGGTGCAGTGGTGACTGCCCATGTGTGGGGATCTCAGTTCCACTGTTACCATCTGTGGGCTCATGGGCTTGTGATTTCCAAACATCCGTCCCCATCAATTGTTTTCACCCACCCCATGTGTCATACACTGCCCCTGTATGCGTCTTGCTTATCTTGTCTGTTTACCTCCCCAACCTACCACCCCAAATATACCTACTTCCTCTACCTTACTTTCCACTCTCACCTGAAAAAAAAAAAAGGGCAATCTGTACTCACAAAAAAAATTACGCCCCATACATAGCTGCCCATTTCGCACACATGTCCACTGGACATGTAAACTGATAGTTATAATTGGCAGTACAACATACTTTGTTGTCCTCACCCCTCTCCCAGGGGTGGAAGGTTTCAAATTTCACTCCAAATGTATTGCATATGCACAGCTGTTGCTGGTAAAGAAATGGGCAGCTATGGACCTTCCCTACACCCATCCTGCACATCCCGAGCTTGTTTTCCTACTGTCTTTCCCTCTTTGTGCCCCCTTTTTCACGACTTTCCTATCTCCCCATTTTCTTTTCTTTCAAAGAAATTAGCGCAGGGGTTAGCGGGAGAAAGCACTTTTAAGCAGTAGTTAGCGGGTTTGAGTGAGTGTGCACGTGTGCGCTTAGCTAAGCATTGTTAAGTGTCACACAAACCCACGCAAACCTGCTTACAACTGCTTAAAAGTGCCTTAGTCACTCTGCATGGCAGGACCCTTGTTCTGCTGAGCAGCAAAATAAAACACCTCTGTCAGTCTCGAACCCCAGACCTTGGACACACTACACTGCATGAAGTACCACTAGGCCACAGTAGATTTACAACACATTGGTGCTGTAATAAATATATCATGTATTACAATGAGTGAATGTAAAGGGAAAATAGGAATGTCATAACACAAACTTGTTCTGTGGATCTTTACCAGCAGTTGTTGTGGAATTGCATGACATGACTGTGAAAAGAGAACCATCCATTCTAGCAGGAAATAATGTTACAGTAGCACTTTACAAACCCCACACAGTATCAGAGCAGGTTAAACACTGGCATATTTAAATAGGGCAGAGGCCATACTTCCCAGCTGTGACTGCTTTTCAGGGATGTCCCTGATTCCTAAACAAGTGTTAGCTTTGTTCCTCAGAATCACTCTGAAAAGTACTGACGGTAGGCCGAAGACTGGGGAATTACACTTAATGAATAATGTCAATAAGTAATAGTACACACTGCACTGCATGCACATCAGGAAAGGTGTATTAATACATATGCCCTGATTCCCTCACAGTCTCAACTTAATATCTGTAATATATTACAGGTGTACCCCACTTAAATGTACCTTTCCCTGAGGCTGTCCAAATATATACCTGAGTGTATCAGAGGCCTGGCAGAGGCAGAAACACACAGGCATTACAGCTTGTATGCTGTTACACACTTTGCAAATAGCTTTGGAACGAGTCCCACAAGCATACCCTTATGTAGGAGTACAATACTGAAATATCAAAGGATGTAGCCATGTACTGTTAGCAACCAACTGTGACAATGCCACTGTTCCAGTGCAGAAAAGACTGGTGTGGTGCACAGACAAAGAATAATAAGCCAACCTCTGGCTACCATTTGGATATGTCCACAAGTGGGGGCTACGCAGACAGACTACTTGCCTTGTTAGACTAACAGGTACACAGCAACCCTGTATGTTCAGCAAGATAAACATCACACAATAATATATAATGCTCTATGTACTTCTGCACCCCTACCCAAAATAACAATATACCTGTGTATTCAGGCTCTACCAAGGATGTAAGTAGGCATACTCAGTACTGAGATGTGTCCAGTTGTCTTGGGCAGCCCGTGCTAATGTCAACCCAAATAAACAACAAACTGTTCAGAAGTGAGGTAATTAATATTTACAGTATATTAGTTCACAAACAGTTCATGTGCCAGAGGAACACATTGCAATAACTACTTTTGTATGGCAGTTAATTGTCTAATTAGAAAAGAAAGTACATACTCCCAAGTATCTTGTGTAAGCATGTGGAGGGGTGAGTAAAAGTCTACACTAACAAGTGTGTACTAGAAGCAGCAACATTCAAGTTTGAGTACAACATGCAAATCACTGGTTACAACACTAGCTTCAGAGATAAGAAGTATACCAACCTTCTGACTGACACAACGGTGTCCAAAGCAAACAAGTATGGGCCCCACTTTGGAAATCTGATAGGGCTATGCCTACCTAACCTAGCATTTTATAGCAGTGGGCTGCTAAGACAGTGAGTATTGCAATCACCACACAGCAGGCTGCATGCAATTACTGAATGGTGGGCACCAACTGGTGCAGAGGCCATCACATGCACATGTGCAGATACCAAGAAAAGCAGACTGTACCTGCTGTCTACACATGCAATAATCTCGTTACAGCAAGAGAGAGAGAGAGAGAGCAAGAGAGAGAGAGAGAGAGAGAGATAGAGAGATAGATAGGTAGAGATAGAGACAGAGACACAGAACAGACAGAGAAACACAGAAAAATAAAGAGTAACAGACAAAGGAAAGCAAAAGGAAAAAAATATAACCTTTAAAAACAATCTGAAGACAGCAATACAAACAAAAGGTATGTAACACATATGTATTTGCTGGCATGTAGTAGATGTTTATGAAGAGTACTCATCATACTGTGAATCATCCATATGTGGCAGCAGTACGTATCTCTATGTATCTGTACATGTGCATAGGACAAGGGACATACTGCAACTGTTTGTGAAGGGTGTACATATATATGTTGTTGAAGGTTGTTATGTGCATATGTCTATGTAGGTTGTAGTGTGTGGAAAAGACAATAGCATGCAGTGCTGGTATATGACATGTGGTGGTTAAACGCTGTGGGTATGCTCTGTCATTTATGCAGTGTTGTAGCCAGTGAGGCCTGCTAAAGCTATATGGGATGAGGACACCTTCAATGCAGTCTGCACAATACTGTGCAATATTATTACATAACTGTATATCTCACAACTGTCGCATAAGTGATAATCCCACCATGAATAGTGGACTGTATATGTGCCTATACGTACATCTATATGTACAGCAATGGATGTTTATATGTATGTATGTGTGTACGTGTGTGTGTGTATATATGTATATATATATATATCTATATATGTATATATAGATGATCAGACAGATATATATATATATATGTATATATATACATATATAGAGATATACATATATACATATAGATATACATATTTATATATATATAGATATATATATATATACATATGTATAGATATGTATAGATATATATATATCTATATATATGTATATATATATATATATGTATATCTATATATATATATATCTATATATATGTATATCTATATATATATATATATATATGTATATATATATATATATATATATCTATATATATATGTATATATATATAAAATGTATATATATATACTTATATATGTATATTGATATAGATATATATATATAGATAAATATATAGATATGTATAGATATATATATAGATATATATATATATATATATATATATATATATATATATATATATATATATATATAGATATGTATATATATATATATATATATATATATATATATATGTATATATATATATATATATAGATAGATAGATAGATAGAGGGAGAGAGACATGGGCCATACATACAGTGACAGGTGCCTGGCGACCAAGGTATGGATTAACTACCACATAGGTGGTAGTCTAACACCGAAGGTGTGATAAGGGAACATGGGACACAAATGGACAGTAGCCTCCCCTTTGATAATCACATTGCCACACTGGTCATGTACTCTGTCTACATGGTACACGTCATCACAAAAGGTGTGTCATCTAGGGAAATAGAGGTCAGTGTTCCCCTCTACGTATCACACTTAAAACCCATTAGAGAGTGCAATGCCAACTACAGCAACTGGAAAGGCTACAGACATACCTCACAAAGAGTAATACTGACCTCAAACAGATGCCCTATGCAGACCGAGTCACACAACCACAGCTACTCTGTGTTGCATACCGCCTACCCAGATGTGACCTCTGCCTAACATACTGAGCTATGTCACACCCATAGCTGTTGGACATCCTCCACATAAACATATTACAGTCCCTCCCAGATACATGCTCCAGGGCCCTACACCTTGTCAGCACACTAAACAGCACATGCTGGAGGGATATAGTCATAACTCAAAGACATGCCATACTCTGGAACAAACCACCTATCAATAGCAAACAAAGCTCCTCATTAGCAGTTGTCATAAATACTCCTGATGATTGTTTGTGAGATAGGAAATACACCCCAGGAATCACCTCTGTGGCTCTGGTTGACAGGGGCAAGTGAAATTAAATTACATGTGTGTCAAAGGCCAGGGTAGCATATGGCTAGGCTGCTGTAGGCCCTAGGGCCAATGGCATATTATCTACCCATGACATGAAGCACACACACATGTACTTAGTGCAATAATTGCTATGTGAGGTTGACTGAGTGTGATGGTGAATGTGTTGGTGAATGTGTGCAAGGTCTGTAAAGGTGTGATAGCTTAGTGTGACATTGTTTCTGTCATGGTAGTTTGTGTCTTAGCTGTGATCACAGAAAAGATGTGTATGCTATTGCTAGGCAGAAAAAGTAGTATGGCATATGGTGTGAGATAGTCCTTTGTTGTCGACTGTAGTGTCCCATTGTAGGCTAAAGCAATACATGCATGCTTAATGAGTGGTACTGCTGGTCAATCCAACTCCCATATGAACTGTAGTACTACCTGAAGTTGTAGGCCTAAACAGAACAGTATGGTGTATGTTCACATTGCTTGGAAACACTGTTTTGTGTCATCCATGTAGTCCTCACAGATTACATACCTCAGGCATAAGGGTTTGTAAGTAGTGATACACAGTACTGTATGGTACACAGGTAAAGCTCATCTGGGTTGGCATACATTTGTGTGTTGTATGTATGTCTGATGTGTGCAATTATGCCTGTACCATGCCCTCAATCATATATGTGTTACAGGGTATACGTGTGTATCTAGGAACATGTATAGTCTAGTACAGCAGTATGCCACCTATATCAACAACTGTGCACATATGTTAGGCAGGGGTTTGGCATCAATGACTACTGTGGTATACTGGTAATACTGTAACTGTACTTTACATTCATTGCAATGGATGACATCATTCTCCATCCATTAGCTTGATATATACCTCCTGTGGCTAGGTGGTGCATTGTGTCACATACAGTGTGCCATGTACTGTTGTATAGTCTTACATACTGGTTTCACTTTGTTGCTGTGCAGAACATGGTTTAGTATATAGTATGTGCCAGGCATTGTCAGGCAGTTGTGGGCTGAGCAGTGATATGTGGTATTACAAGTGTGTATCTACTGACAGCCAATAGGTTGCTATATATGGCATTTCATTGATGTCTGTACTTTAGAATGTTAAGGCTGCCATATGACTTGCTCACAATTATTGTTTTATTGTCTTCCAGGGACATGTCTCACAATCGAAAACATGCGTATTCCCCTGAAGAGGAGGAAGTCATCCTAGATGCCCTAATACAACATCACAACCTGCTGTTCTCCAGAACCAGCCATGACCAGCATGGGCGCACTGCACTGTGGCAGGATGTTGTCCGTTGGGTGACTGATGTAGGCATGCATAACTGGACTTATGAGCAGGTACGCCATAACTGCAGTGATTTAATCAGACATGTCTGGCAGCATGCCTCCGATGTCCACAGACAACAGCTTGCCACAGGTGGTGGTGCAGCGACACATCCACCCCTCACCAGAGTGGAAGAGCTGCTCCTCAGTGTGGTGATTCCTGGCCAACCACTACAACAGACATGTGTCATCATGGAGGCCGGAGTCACCCAGCACGTCAACTTACAGCGTGCAGGTAACATGGCATATCTGTAGACTACTGTTAGCTCGCTTGTTTGAACATGCATTTATCAGATGTGTACTGTGTATTTAGAAGATGTGGAGCCTGGTGTCATGCAATATTGATAATTTGGTACATAATCTGTATGCCTGTGACTGTCACCTGTTGTAGTACTGTAAAATTACAAACTCACAGCAGCAATGCCATAGTTGTTGACACTGATAAACTGTCTCATATCCTGGTAGGTCCCTCTGGTGTGATAGCAAGACAGCAGACCCATGCTGGTGAGTGTTCTACATTTAATATAGCATATAACATGTGCATGTCATAGGAGAGTTGTAGGCCATATACACATGTAAAACATCTACACATAATGCAAGCTCTGCATGTTCTCTGTGGGACTATGCACATCCCAGTAACATGAGTAGCTGCCTCAAACACATGCAATGCACAGAGCATCCCAACCAATTGTGGTACACTGTAGTGGACATTGTATAGGCAAAGTCAATACACATGCACACAACATACACCACTTTGTCATATGCAGTAAGTGTTAATATGATACACATGGCATACGTAGAGACCTGCTGTAAGGTCAAACTCCAGTATCCCAAATGTCATCAACACAGCACACATACTATACCTGAGGGGTAGAGGCGTATCATGGGGCGGTGTGACACACTTCAACACACAACACATTCATGTTAGGCAATGGTCCCTATTGAACACCTTACATACCCATGTAACAACTGGCTGTGAAATGGTTAATGTAGCCAAAGTGGTGCAGGTCAGGTACAGCAAGATAGTTGCCAGTGTGGCATACATTAGTGGCCTTGAGTGACTACATGATGCTGCATGATGATGGCTCATAGTACTACACTACATCCAGTTACAGTAACTACAGTACTACATATAGCATTCATTGCTATACACCTGACAGTTGTGTGCATCCGGCCATGGTAGGTATACCTATGAGTGATGGTGCACAGGACATTGGAAAGCACATTATACTTGCACAGCAATGTTGTCTCCATGTACACATTGTGTTCCAGGGTGAGGCCAATCATTGAACAACACACATGCATCAAAGACATGTATACTGTTATCAACAAGAACTCTCTACACTCACACTGCATGCTGTTGAGCAACACACATCCTGCATGCTGACATATGTGATAGGACTCTTTTGCTTGTGATACTGTATTCCACCATCAACCACTAATGAGTATGTTCTGTATTGCTGTTGGTGTGTGTGTGTGTGTGTGTGTCTGTGTGTGTGTGTGTGTGTGTGTGTGTGTGTGTGTGTGTGTGTGTGTGTGTGTGTGTATGTGTGCGTGTGTGTGTGTGTGTGTGTCAACTTGACTGAGTAGTGTATTTGTGTGCATGTGTGCATGTGTTTATGTGTGCATGTGTTCATGTGTGCATGTGTGCATGTGTGCATGTGTTCATGTGTGCTAACATCCTGTACAGATGAACTATGAACTGTTATCTGATGAAGTCCATTTGTTTGGGACGAAAACGCATGGTATTATTTGTGGAACGAAAAGCTTTTATTTTTTATTTTGTTACAAGCTATGGTGTTTTGGATGTGATTTCTCTGTCCGTGTCAATAAATTTAACGAAAGAAGTATCGAGTGTTCCTTCTGGCTGGTTGCACTCTGCTACAAGTTATAGGTTTTGTTGAGTGCTTTCCACTACCATTCATCCTGTACAGATTGTAAAGTGTGTTTCCTGTCTTCTTCTCCAGGTGCTGAGATTTTGTTGGATGAGTGCAACAGGGAACCTGAAGTCATAATAGTGGACATGATGATACATGTGTTGTGGCACAGGCAGGTTTGACAGGGTCTGTCGTTGGTCCACCAATCGACAGTACACAGCTTTCCACTCCATCTATGTGCACATTCATACTGCCAATACATCCCTCAACACCAATGGCCTTAGCTGAGGAACAGCATACAGTAGGCATTGACCAGGATAATGTGGTATCTATGGCAAATGCAACCCCTCCAGCAGCCATACCCAGACACTTGGAATGGTACCACATAGGCATATGTCCAGGGGTTCTTGTGGGAGCACTGCTGGTCATAATGCCCCTGGCAGACATGCCCCCACAGGTCTCATAACCTCAGGTATGTTCTGGGCTGTAATGCAGGCACGGGCACATATGAAACAGTACACCAGTATCCGTGACCTTGCTAGTACCATCCGTATTTACACCAAGGTCATTGATAGGCATTGGGGGAAGACACTAGATGTCCTCTGCAATGTAATGTCCATGTACCAGGACAGTGCAGGATGGCTGAGACGTCGACGTGGATGTATGCCAGCAACATCATCAGCTGGCAGTCATCGCGGACAACACACAAGTCCAAGCCACTCCCGTAGTGGCAGTACCAGCCCCAGCAATGTAGGGGCTGGGCTGTCAATAGACCATCCTAGATGACCACGTGCAGGTGGCTCTGACCAGTCCTAGCAGGGATATGGGTCCAGTCAACATACCTCTGCCTCTGACGATAGTACCCAGTCTGGCTTAGTACCTGATACAATCCATGGCACCCCTGCCAGGCACAGGTACTGTGTCCGTGGCCGGTGACAGTGATCTGTACAGCCTGGCAGGTACAGTCTGTGGCTGTCCCACAACCTCCCGTATTTGGCAGCCACATGGTGGAACTGTGTGCATGCAGACACACACACATAAACAAAACACCTAGGGCTAACACATACACACACACATTACATCAACATTGACCCATGCTGTACTGTTATCCCACACACACACACACACACACACACACACTCACACACACACACACACATACATGTCAATTGGATGGGTCATTGTCGGGCTCTGGCAAACCAACAACACACCCTGTGCATATGATGAAACTGTGCCACCTCCTGTCATCTGTGACATTGATTCAGGAACAGACTAACATGGTGCTGATGCACAGGGTGACCTAATAGCAGTGTAGCAATGTTAGCATGTTGTCAACAGTAAAGTGTAATGATATCCTTGTAGGTATATCTGAGCAGGCATGATGCATTAAAGCTATGATTATCAATGTAGTATTGTTTACACTAATGTTAATTCCAAATATGTATTGTCTGCCCATGTGCCTCTTGGCTGATGTCTATGGTACTGGCAGCATGTGTTGGTGAGTGGACGGTATGTGTGTGATGTGTGCAGTGCAGATTTGCAGGTGTACATTTGTGAACATGGTGGAGGTGCACTGTCTGTATGTACACGCATAGTGGACACATGGGAAGGGTGGCATGCCCTGTATTACACAGTGTTAACACTTCATATTTCCTATTGGTGGCCAGTATGGATTTTACTACACATATGTTACAACTTGGGCACACATGTGTGTATGACATGGTTTGACACTATGCTGTGGGTGATACTGTTAATATCGGTCATTGGTTTGCATTCTGGTAGTATACATAACCTCAACAGCCTGACTTTAACCAATTGTTAGATGATGTCTTGACAACTGATACACAGATGTAGGATACACAGTAGCATTTGAATCCTTCCGGTACTATACTATACCAGTAACCAGTGGTATTGACCACCACCCATTCCTGGGACCACTCCTGTTTGGCATGTAGCCATCCTAGGTACAAGCAAACACACTAGGGATATGTCCGTCCACATCTGGTAATGCATACAGTGGCCTACAATGCATTCTCCGGATGAGACACTTATCCTCTACAATGGTATCATACAGACAGATACCTGTTGACCAACCCATGCTGTAAAGCTATAAGCCAACTATAGCATAGTCATCCACATTTACTAAACATAGTATCCTGACAGTACCACATAGGTAGTAGCCTACAACATGTAACAGGGGTACCAATGTGTACATACAGCCACATGGTATGTCATCTTTCCTTTGGTATTCACATTTCCAAAGGTATTCTGATGTCCCCAGATGTATCACATAAGCAATAAGGGGTCCGTATGCATATCCACAAAGTTGTTGTACACCTATAATGAATGCCCATTATTGACAGACTGTGTTGTGTTTGAACATGTCTGAAATATACCCCAGGCATGAACCCTCACTCACACTGTTCTATAGAAACTGTCATGGGTGTGTGTGACACAGATGACCTAGGCCACAGATCACTACAGTGGCTGACCTTGTCACAAACATACATATGTGACCTAAGGTCTGAGAAGCAGCAGCACAAACTGTCAATGGTAACAGATGTATTCATGTAGCAAGCAGGCTTCACACCTATGAACTAACTGAGGTCACATGTACATACATGTATTTGCCAAACAGATACCTGAAGAGTGCAATGCACATACTGTTGTTTTACTGATTTGTCATACAGTAGTAAAAGCAAAACCCACAACCCATTAACCAACAGTGTCACACACACTCAGCAATTGCAGGATTCAAACCCCTACTTAACTATGTTATGATTCTAGAGAGGTACGCATTTACATGACGCGCTACATGCTTTACTGGGAGCTTTCCTTTCCACTGCTGTATTTGTGGGATACTGACATCATCAGACTTGCCAAAGAGAAATTTACCTCTTTTCATGTGTTTTCCTAGTCTCCAAAAAGGGCACTGCTCTCAAAGGAGATCACACACACACATCCCCCTCAAACACTCAGCAATTGCAGGATTCAAACCCCTACCTAACTATGTTATGATACGAGAGAGATACGCACTAACACAACGCGCTATATGCTTTACTGGGTGTTTTTTTTTTTCTCCTGCTATATTTGTAGGATGCTGACATCATCAGACTGGACATGGTAATGTGTGTGCACTTTGTTTTATGCAATCCCAGGAATGAACCATGTGGGACAGCAGGTGTTAACAGCTTGAACAGGACTCCACAATTCTTAGATTGTGCGATCTATCTGTGGACCAATTGCCATTCCATCATATGACAATACATATTTATGCACAGATTTTTGATTTTGTGGATACAACATGTGTCTGGGATGTTGATAAAGGGCTATTCAAAGTCTATGTGGGATCTGTGTAGCTCCTTTCAGTGATGTATGTCCTGGGTGGCTGCCTTGCAAACAGTCTAGCAGGTTTGGGAACCATGATCTGCCCATGAACAAACCAAAGTTGGTAGGGTTGTGTGTTTGTCGGCTTCTAATGTTTATGACTTCAATCATGATGGACTCCATGGCCTTGCAGATCAGACTTCATAGGCTTATAGGACTATAGTTCCCATGGTCTGTTGTGCACCAACACCTGTGGGGTGTGCCATATGTTGCTGTAACCCATTCAACAGTTTCAGATCCTGTAGAGAGGGTGAGGCTCAACAGACTGCTCAGGTGCAGGGTCTGTTTGTTCTGAAGTTCACTTATGACACATATAGGGAAACAATGTAATCCAATTGATGCCATGTTTTCGGCTTTGGAAGGAGCTGTTTACCCATTCTACATGTGATATCTCCTGGTATGATGATAGGGCCTTTTGTCAGTGGGAGGTGGGTATGTATGTATGGGCCTGTCTGACAGGATGTTGGCATTGTCAGTCAGGTACAGTTGGCCCTGACTCAGGACATATATGAGTGTACATTGCTATTTATGACATAGCTGAAGGAAGTGTCATGGTTCTGTCTGGACTCCATCGCAGATACTCTTTCCAAAACACCGACAAACCTGAGCACTAAACCCCTGTTATAGTCTTTTACACACTTAACACCCTACTGATCCTTTTTGATCAGTCAACAGAGTATTTCATCATAATATCCTGGCTTGTCCATAGGTCGGTTTCGTGTGTACTCTCCAGTCCAGCTGGTGAATATGGGAATTTTGAGCAATGTTACAACTGCCTTCTGTACACAGACAACCCTCTCCTCCTCCCAACAAACTCAGATATATGTGAGAGATACAACTATATAGACAAACAGGAGGCTGAGCTCTCTCGACCCATGACTGGCAGTCTATC
The DNA here is from genome assembly GCF_019279795.1 of Protopterus annectens. Lineage (NCBI taxonomy): Eukaryota > Metazoa > Chordata > Ceratodontiformes > Protopteridae > Protopterus > Protopterus annectens. The sequence continues at coordinate 1,714,244,330 of NC_056726.1, read as the reverse complement.
AGGTGGTGAATGTAACCACACACACCACAAATCCAGTCTCACACAGACCTATAGCAACAGCAAACAAAACACATTACCACACAAAAACATACTTGGAGGCTCTAAATAAAATCTGCCTAAGCAGCAGAGACCTCCAAAGCAGACACCCAAACAACTGCTACCCCACAACAATACCCACATATCACATAGTTCACAAAGTCAGTGTGCCACGCAGTCACTGCCCTTAGGGCTAAACAACACACCTAATACACTTGTAATAGGTGACTCTATATTTCAGACACACTGATGTCTCACTCACCAGGCTGAACAAGGAGAAGGTCACTTTGAGCTGTCTGTCGGGTGCCATGATCCGCCACATAACACATGCACTCAAGTCACTCCAAAGCAAGTACAAATATGGCTCCATCATTGTCCATGTTGGTGTGACTGGACTACATGACAAGACACATAGAGGAGCTCTCTGATCATGTAGCCCAGGCCGGTATGACTCTGACCTTGTGTAGCATCTTACCCTCACCAAGAATGATGGCACAGTATACAGACAAAATGATCAATTTTCAGAAACAAACAAAGGCCAGCAATACGGTTCCAAAGGCTTTATTGGAATAAAGTAGGTGTCATGAAAACACCATATACTCTCACAACAGCAAATAAGAACGAAACCTCAAACTAGTTTCGGTAAGGCACCTTCTTCAGTGAGGACAAATAGCAAGACATACTCCATTAAGCACACTCCATATTTATATATATCCATAGCCAATAACAAATGGCTTTCACTTAACTCATAATATGTTATTTAAAGTGTGCAGAACATTATTAAATAGAATGCATTTCCCATGATGATTCATTAAATGATACTGTCAATATTATAGACACAAAAAAGTCAAAAAAGTAATATATAAAACAATATCATATTGAAAAAGATATATAAATAGTGCCAAGGACTAAAATATGTAATGCCATAATTATGTATGAAATAAATTATAAATGGTCATTTAGTCCAGGTGGGAATAGGGCTCCCAAATGTATAATCCAATATTTTTCTTTGTTACTAAGAATACTTTGCCAACCCAACTGATTTTGTCTATTCCCCTGTACCTTATCAATGACCGTAAACATAAATTTGGCAGATTGATGTTTGATGGAATGTTGATACAAGGCATTACTGATTTTCTGATTCCGAATATCACTACGATGTTCACCTATTCGAATTCTTAAAGAGCGTGAAGTTTTACCTACATAGAAAGCATGGCAATGGCATGTAGCCAAATAAATCACCCAACTAGATGAACAATTAGCAAAGATACGAGTATCAAATATCTTGCTGGTATTTGCACTAGAAAATTGTTTAATTTTGTTAACATTTCCACAAGAAGAACAATGACCACAAGGAAACGTCCCCAGTAGTTCATCCCCAGTAATGGTAAGTTGTCTATATGTGGCACCCCCACTATCCCAATGTTTATAGTGGGAAAATAACATGTCTAAAGTTTTGCCCCTCCTGTAGGAAATAGAACATTGTTCAGTCAATATACGACGAAGATGATCATTCGCCATAAGTATATTCCAATTATTGTTCAATACATTTCTAATTAGTTGGTGATTTTTCCCAAAAGTGGTAATAAATCTGATTGTATTATCCATAGCACCATCCTTCTTTTGGTAGCTAGACAGAGGCACAATAAACTAACCATAAAAGGGCTATCTTGTGTGACCTACTATTCACAGGCACAGTCTACTAATCTAACAGGGTTGCAAAAGACAAACACAGTCTGGCTAGGCTTATAATTGCCCTAGGGCAGATAGCCTAGTATCAACCTATGAACCTATGATAATGTTTGGAGTGCACATTGTTTATTGATGATACTGATTGCAGGTTTTTTATCTTCTTTGCTTTCCCACTTTCTATGAACAACCTAAGTATCTGTAGTACATATTTGATTATGACAGGGTTCCAATATATTATGTATGTGTCTGTTGTCATATAACTGTGTGCACAAGGCAGACTGGTGAATAGTGAGAGGTTCCTGGGTTAACACATGCAACTGCCAGATATGTGTGGCCCACTGCTGTACTCAGACATGGCCTAAGTGTGTGAGCATGCCCAGTTTGGCCTTTCAGTGTTTTGTTGCCTGACATTTGTCTCATTTATTCAAGTGTGTGAGCATGCCCAGTGTGACCTTTTAGTATGTTGCTGTCTGAAGTCCACTATATTTGTTAATGTGTGTGAACATGACCAATATTAACATTTATACTATATGTGTGTTGAAAATCAGGTTCTATTTTTACTTCAGGGCTTACCTATGTGTCATAACTCGATAGGGATTATGCTGTGCCTGCAGAGTTTCCATGAGATACTTTGCATAGACTTATCAACATTTCTTCATACAGGCTGACCAGTGAAATATTGTCATGGTTTAGTGGTTCAGTACCATTACTATAGTGCACAGTATCCTGGGTTTGAGGCCTGTCACTGCTTTATATTTTCATACTGAGCAGACCAGACTGCTTAAGGGCCAGTAGAGCTAATATGAGCATGTTTACCCGCTTTTGCCCAACTTTGACTAAGCTTGTCCAACATTGCTCAACGTTAACCAACATTGCTGAACGTTGCCCAATATTGCTCAACATTGTCTATCAGACAAGACAGCTCACGGATGAAGAGCCTCAATAAAAAAAAAATATATAAAAAAAAAAAATAATAAGGCTCACCACAGCAATAAGAAGAAAACCAACGATTTTTAATAGATAATTTCAAGTCTGAAGAAGCGTTCCTGTAACGTGAAAGCGCTTACTCTTTTACTGCAGTTTGTGTCTCTATTAAAAATCGTTGGTTTTCTTCTTATTGCTGTGGTGAGCCTCGTTTAGTTCTTTTTTGGATATATATGTATTGCTCAACATTGACCAAAGTTGTGCTAGTTAGTGTGTGCAATTTTGTTTACATATACTAAATAGTGGTAAAAGCTGTTTAGCACTGCTTTATATTGCTTAACACATGGTAATCATGCCTCAGGTGGTGCTGCAGGGCTGCCTATATCGGATGCAGATAGTACACTCCCTATACATGTTTGAAAACAGGTAGTGTCAAATTATGCATCGCTTTTACTATATGTGCGAGTCAGAGAGAGGTATAATTTCCAGGGTTCCTACTGAGCCAGTGTATGTGCTATACGTTGCCTCTTTGCCAAGGCCAAAGCATACTGGGCATGCCTCCTTCTGCCTACTGGGGCAGGCTCAGGTTGTTCCTCCTCCGAGTCACACTCTGCATGTGATGGCCTTGGCAATGGTGGGGGCCTGTTTGGCCCGGGCCTATGCTGCTCCTGCTGCAGCTGTTTTCACAGGATCATATTATGTAGCATGGCACATACCATGACAATTTGGGTATATGTACTTGGTGAGTACTGCAAGGCTCCACCAGATGTGTCCAGGAACCGGAACCGTGACTTCAGCATACTAAACACACGCTCGATTACATTTCGTGTTTGTGCGTGTGTCTCACTATGGCGTTCCTGTTCAGGTGTGTGTGCATTTCTGATGGGTGCCATCAGCCACGGCTCCAGTGCATAGCCAGCATCCCCCACTAAGTGACCATGAGGGATGTCCCCATTGGCAAATGTCTGGTACAGCTGTGTCAGATGCCAGATATGGGAATCATGGTAGCTTCCAGGGCAGCCAGCACACACATTCAGTATTATGCCCTGGGCATCACACACAACCTGGCAGTTGATGGAGGGGAAGCCCTTGCGGTTAAAGTAGACCCTACCTCGCTCACCGGCTGGTGCTTTAATGCATATGTGCGTGCAGTCTATTGCACCCACTACCTCAGGGTATTCCGCTATTTGCTGGAAGAGATGCATATTGTTGGCCAATACCTCATGGGAATTGGGGAAATATACATGATCACTGACATGTGCTGACATGGCATCCAGGAACTGGTGCAGTACCCTGGATGCTGATGCCTGTGATATCCCCATCATATCACCAGTTGGTCTCGGGAAGGTACCTGTTGCTAATATTCTTAGGCCAGCACATACCTTGGTTTCCACTGAGATGGGTTCTCCTCTCTTGGTTCTGTGTGTGAGGCGTGGCCTGCACAGCTCAACAATTTGCTGCATGAGGTCTCTGTCCACTCTATAGCACTCCACTATCTCCAGCTCATGTAGCCCCTAATAGGTTACCCTGGGCCTGTACATTCTTCTCCGTCTTCTCATTGTGGGTTGTCCAGCAGCATTTGCATTGTCACCACCCTCAGCATGTTGCATATGTCACCTTATAACAGTAATGGCAGCCCCTAACATTTTTGTCTCAGTAAAGCTTTTTAAGTTTTCACTTCTCTTAGTTTACTGCAGTGTTGCAGTGTCTCTGAGGAAAACATGGTGGAATGTTGTTTGCAGAGTTTTAAGTGCTGGGCTGGGCTGGGCTAGTGTACTGCCTGTGTAGTTGCCTGATTCTGATTGTTTTCACCTGCTAGCTCTGCTAGTATTCCCTGGTTAACTTCCTAATATTTGTTGCGCTTCCTTTTCCCTTTCTGTTTCCTCAGGGGGGCAGCGCCACTCACACAAGTGCAAACACGCTCACAAGTGCGCACACATGCTTACACGGTCTAAAACTTGCTTATTCTTGCTAAAACGCATGCACACAGGTGCAAACACGCTTACGCACATTTCAATAACCTTAGACATGCTTACTCCGGCTTGAACGCGCACACACAGGTGCACACGCATGCACACAGTCTTACTCTGATATACAGGCGTACACCTGTGCACAAACACGTTGCAAGCACTTCAACAAGAAACTTTAGTGTTATCCACGGCATACACCTTCAATTTCTTGCCTTTAGCTAGGGTACCTGTTGACACACCTCTTCCAGTGATGAGTAACTGACAGCAAACACATGCCACTTTGCTCCAATGAGCTTCACTTCTTTCATACATACCCCCTCGTGATGTCACCTATCTTCTACTCTGATACTCCCCTTATCCTACTCCTACACTCCACTGACTGTGCTCATTTGCTATGTAAACTTGGGATTCACTATCCTTACCGTCATTTGCATATGATTGCCTGCTAATGCTTGGTTACATCTCTTAGACTGAGCTTCCCCCCTTAGCAACCTCTACTCTGTAGCCATGTTGTCTTCAGCCTGCCATTCCCTTGCATTGTAAATTAATAATTACAATAAAATTCATATTTGTGGATTTTATTTATTGGTTTTCTGGTTTTTAGAGTGCAGCACATTTGCGCAGCGCTGTGCTACGCTTAAACTTCGGAGATCGGGATAAAAAAAAAAATGTATTTTCTTTTTATTTTGCATCGGTAAACATTGCCAATGGCCATATTTTTGGCCATTGGCATGCTTCTTCAACTGGATGCATCCTTTTTTTGGAGCTGTCACGGCTCCTTTTGCTATTTGCAGAGTGGTACTCAGTTGTAAATGGAGTACATTTCTGCAAATAACACTACTCTTACTCGGACAGGTTTGGGTTTCCTGGATCGCAAATTTACCTCATTTGCATAGCTTTCGCTAGCAATTGAGGTAATTTGCATATCCTAGCCCTGTCCGTGTAAGAGTCGTTTTAGGAGCTCTCTTGCACGCTCCCTACCAGCTGTTCCTGGATCGCTCGGCGGACATGTTGGCTGCATGGAGTTTTACTCTACTCTTAGACTCTGTGCAAGCCTTCGTGAATCCGGCCCACAGTTACTTCAGAGTTCAAAATCACAGGAAATATTTAAAACGACAATGCAGGACAGTCTCAAATAAATACAGAAAACATCTCAACTAATCTTTAGTATATTCCTAACTATATCTAAAAAGAGTTACTATGCCCTAGAAAAACTTAACTAACAGCAAGGCAAGTGCAGATGCAGTGATGATGAGTGGATGTTCCCAGGTCAAAGACAAAATACAAAATAAAAACTTCGAACAAGCAAATAAACTAATAAAAAATAAATAACGAGTACTGTAGCAGCGGAACACTTTATTAGCCAACTAGACAAAATATTTATGAAAGCGCTTTTTCGTCAGTGTTAATAGCTGACTTCCTCAGAAGTATCAGAAAGTAGACTGCAGCAAAAACATTTAAAGGTTTAAAATTAAGTGCCAATTATTATTTAGGATGCTAAACAACCTTCACAATAAAGTTAAAGAAACATGCTCAATTCATTGACATATCATTAGGGCTAAGAAGTACCTGACTCTAATACATAAAAAACTTATTATTAAAAATACTTGTTGTTAAAAAGTGTATTCTAGAAACATCAAATTTGTTAAACTGATAAGACAAATATAAATATATGACATGTAGTACCCAAAGAAGTGTGTACACGTGGGTATATATTTGTAACAAGTGGCCATTAAGTGACCAATAGCTAAAACATAAGGCCAAGACAAACTCTACTAAAAATATTGTTGTGACTGTTAAAAGATAAATGAAAATAAGTATAGTCAATAAAAAGTATATATTACAAAAACCAATGGCTTGAAATTCATCTCACAAGACTATTCAGTTTTAATATGCTTGAGATTGAACATGAGTCATTAATTCCTGGATAGCTGTACGCATTTAACCTAACCTGCCAGATTAACTCAGTTTCTTCCAACTTGAGAGGTCTAGGTCCCCCCCTGTTATCACAACTAACCTGATCAATAACTAAGAATTTGAATGTATGGTTGTTAAAACAGAAATATGTTTAGCCAGAGCATTGTCAAGTTTGCACTTTTTTATAGCGTATAAGTGCTCATATATTCTATCCCTAAGTCTCTTTCGGTCTTACCGATGTAGAAGGCGGGACATAATGTACATCTAGCTAAATAAATGACAAAGGTGGAATTGCAGGTAAATTTATATTTTAATTTATAAGAAGTGCCATTTAACTTGAAGCAAGTTGCGTCTTCCATGTCTACAATAATTACAATTTTGGCATTTCAACATACCCGCATTACGAACTGTTGAGGGTTGGTTAGCCTCCAAAACAGATGTTAAATTCTTACCTTTCCTAAAAGCAACTTTAGGTCTATGTCCTAATTTCCCAAAGATAGTAGGGTACATTTTAAACAATTCCCAGTTCTTATTAATTATGTCGGTACAAGTGTTACTACCCATACTAAATTTTGTAGTAAAATAAATTATGTTAGTGTTATCTATACAAGTAACTACATTGTCCTCTGATTCATGTATACTACTGTCATTAGAACTAGTTGCATAATCTGGGACACCTTGGGCCATGGTGATACTAACTGGGAGTAAAGGTTGATAGAAATTCTGACTTCTTTTATCAATGACTTCCTGTATTAGGTTGTTCAAAAGATCTTCAGGATAACCTTGTGATAAAAACATGTTTTTGACCACCACACATTCCTCAAAAAAGTCGTCGTCCAAACTGACCATCCTGGCAGCTCTTACTAATTGGCCTTTGACGACCAACTTTTTTTGAAAGAAGGGATGACAGCTAGTAAAGTGTAAGAAAGTGTTGGAATAAGTTTTCTTACGAAATATCCTTGTATTATAACAATTGTACTCATAATTCTTACTTAAGAGTACATCAAGGTAAACAATGCTGTCAGTCCCGAATGAGTGTGTGAACTCTAAAAAGTTAGTGGTATTATTAAAGTATTGTAAAACCAGTTTACTTATATCTTCATTCGCATTAATCAAAATAAAAATGTCATCAAGAAATCTAGTATAATAAATAAACTTGTCAAGAAAGTAGTTTTTGTTAGAGAATACAAATTCAGATTCCCAGTATGCCATAACTAAGTTGGCTATACTTCCACCACATGGAGACCCCATTGCCACTCCTACTTTCTGTAAAAAGAAGTCGTTAAAGGACATAAAGAAGTTATAAGAGAGGACAAGATCACTAAGTACAGATACAAGGTAGATTTCCCTGTCAGGAGCATTATGTTTCTTTAAAGCAAGGGTCACCCATTCAAATGCAATGTTGTGTGGTATGCTACTGTATAAGTCTCTCACATCTATAGTCAAAAAATTAATGTGAGGGTTGTAGTTGACAGCTCTTATATTCTCAAGGAATGTCCATGAATCTTTACATACCTGGACTTCCTTTACTACATATTTTTGGAGTATACTATCCACTATTTTAGCGCAAGAGTAAGTGGGTGACCCCCTGCTATCAACCAACAATCTGAGTGGAGGATTGTCAATACACTTGTGTATTTTTGGAATTCCAAAGATGCATGGGTATCTTGGGAATGATGTAGTTAGGTAACCATACTCCTCAATACTGTCCTTGATTAACTTATAAGCCCTATTGACTTCTGATCTTGAACTGAGTTCGTATGTATCAGAGTGTAATACTTCTTCCATACGGGTCTGGTAATTGACAGTACTGAAAACAACCAGTCCCCCACCCTTATCTGGCTTACAAAACCTTAGGTTTTGAGATTTGAAAAACTGTAGATACTCAACTTCTGCCATTTTCAAGTTGGGGGTTATGTTGTGTGGTGCACTGTTAGTACCAGCATACCTAATATCTAACTCACAACATTTTTCAAATAATTCCAAGGCTGGGTGGAGTGGAGGGTTGTAGGTACTAGGTGTATGCAACTGTCCATGTTCGATGTAAGCAGAATTGTTTCCCATTAGTAAAGTAAAATTCAATTTCCTAGTAAAGAGCTTAATGTCTAAAATAGTGTCAACAATATTTAAAGGTTTAGAAGGGACAAAAGTTAAACCCTTAGACAAAAATTCCACCATCTCAGTGTCAAATGTAGTGGTACTAAAATTATAAAGTTTAAAATCACCAGATTTATTACTAACGACATTCACATATGATGATTTTAGTGTGAAGTCAGAATCGACAACATTATAGTCATCTAATAAAGATATTTCAGTAGTATCAACATCCAAGGAGGCAAAATTGACTTCATTATTCTTGTCACGGGAAGGAACATCAAAAAAAGCGCTTAGTAGTGGCTCTTGTCCTTTTATTTGTTGTTCCTCCACTTCGTGTTTGTTTGAAAGTTCCTTGTTTTTGGTCTTGCCCCCATATAGGGGCGCTGCTGAAAAATTGTATGTTGATTTAAAGAATTTTGGTTGTGATGACCACTTCTTAGCCCCTCACTCCATGGTGTACCACTTGTTACACCCACATTTAAGTTCTTATCAAGAGAATTATTAAGGTTGTTGTTACAACAACTATGCTGTGCCAAGCCAGAACTGGTAGAACCATACTCTTGAGGTGGAAGACTGTGTTGACCACTACCGGTTACAGCACTAATGTTAGAGGAAAAAATGCCCTTTTTCCATGTCTGGCCCAGTGGGGGGTTAGGATAAGCTAACCCTTGCTTATAGGCATCACAGTTTCTAAAAAGTTTCTTAATTTTTTGGGACTGTAGTTTTAACATATGTTCATCAATACTGACAAAAGCGCGCTCATATTCAAATTTATATCTGTTGAACTTCAAGTCATTAATAATCATTTTGTCTAAGTCAGAAATGTACAAGGAAAGTTCCTCTATCCACAAATTATAATGTTTAACTATCAGTTCAATTAATTCCAGTCCTTGGCGGTCGAACAGGTTAACCAAGTCATTGTGGAACACTGAACCGGCCTCTAGGCCGGTTGGGTACAGTGCACCTTTAGGCACTATCTTTAAAGAAAGACACTCAGTAAAATAAGCAACTTCAAGTTGCAACTTCTTTAGTTTAAATAGGCATGCATCGAAGGTCTTTAATTTATAAGTGATGCTACTCGTCCCACCATTTAAAGCGTTGTTATCACTAGGGACAGTGCTGCTATGACTAGCACCAGGACCAGATACTTTAGAAAAATTAAAACAGTTTTTAAGCCAGACAGGTAGACTTGCATTAGTAGTATTACCTTCATTCGCGATATTGGGACGAGGAAGTCAGCTATTAACGCTGACGAAAAAGCGCTTTCATAAATATTTTATCTAGTTGGCTAATAAAGTGTTCCGCTGCTACAGTACTCGTTATTTATTTTTTACAAAATACAAAATGCCCAGTTTCTCTCTGACAGAATTCTTAAATTAATATTGAATATTACTGCTAGGTTAACTTGGATGACATCTCTTTTTGTCACCTGACTTCAGTTCCCAGGCAAAAACAGAAACTAATAGAATTTAACATCTCTGTGTGAAAAATACACATCTCTCAGATGTTTGCAGATCTTGAAATGCATAAAACAATAAAACACTCTTACATTTTAAACTTAGTAATTACTTCTCTTTCAAGACAATGCAAAAACTTCTAGATCTAGACGTTGTGTCTGCTGCACTGAAACTGAGAGAGAAGTTTTATAGCACAATCATAAAGCAATTCAATTTCAACTTATTTTCTTGATGTTTTGCAAGTTAACCCTTTTATGTTCTAGTTTCTACTGTTAAAACATACATTTACACAGGCATATAGTTTATATGAATTTCTGTTCTAAGTCAGCAAGACATGCTGTGGTTGCATTTTAGCTCAGTACATAACATACGGTTCTGTATAAATCATATCAATATTCACAAATGAGTGCAGTTAGGAAAAGAGTTGAAATCAAGGAATTAGAGTGGATAACCAGGATGAAAGCTGCCATGGGCAAAGGCCTAAATGATAAACTTTCTATCAAACCCCTGCTAAATAATAGACCCCTTAAAAGATAAATTTGTGTGCACATATATACTATACATTCTATATATGTATATATATATATATATATATATATATATATATATATATATATATATATATATATTATAATTATATTTTATGTGTTTTTTATATGTGTTTTATATTCAGCATATTTTTGTAACATACAATTATATATGGACTTTTAATATATATTGATTAGAGTTTGAAATACTTGATTAATAATGTTTTATTGGGTAATTGTGTGTTAATTGTTGTTTACTTATGATTGGTTGGAATGGATTTAAATAACAGGAAATGTAATGATTTTATGTCTGATGAAGCAGCTTTGGCTGCGAAAGTGCTCACACTCTTTCTATTACTGAAATAAATTCATGTATGGTTTCATCTGCTGTGGTCTGGTTTCTCCCTTTGTTCTGTTTTACTTCAATTGTATTTTTGGGAGACCAGTTTACCTGTCTCACACTATTATTTTTCATACTACTACTTCTACCATGTAGCACACTACCCTGAGGCACTGGGTGCCATAGCTTGCACTCATGTACACATCAAGGCACCAAGAGGTGAGGATGGTAGAATCTATTTCAACTGCAAGGTGCACCACCTCTATCAGCTGCTAGATTGTGTGCAATGCCTAAGGCATTATCATGAATGTGTGTGCTGGCAGCCCTGGCAGCTATCACAACTCCCATATCAGGCACCTTAAATGAGGTGGAGTTACTGAATAGCATAATGGGATAACCATGTCCGCATATCCCCTCCATGTAGACAGAGAATCATGTTGGTGTCCACACAGGAGGTAGCTGACATCAGAAGATGGTGTGTCCAATAACTTCGAAGTTGATTTCAGCATAGCTGCACCTGTTTGCGGTGCACCACCATGCTAAATATGGAAGCCTGAGGGGGGGGTGTGCACTGACATCTAAGCTTTGCTTACCTATGGGACATGTGTTTCCATGTGTTTCTGTGGTGTGCCGCTGTGATGAGCATGGAGGTTTGGGGGTGTGTGCACTGAATGCTAAGCAGTATTTACCTATGGGGAGCACATTTGCATGGTGGGCCACAGTACTCAGAGTATCTAAAAGGCCAATGATGTATTAATTAGTGCTGATCCCTACTTAACTTCATCTAGGGCCATTAAATGATGTCAATAATATATTAGGCAAGTGCACTGCATCATAGGTCGCCAAACATGTAGGCGGCACCTACAATAGAACACTATAGACTACGCAGACACCCTACAATCTGATTTTACCCCACACTCTGCACCAATGGAGTACAGACTTGGAAATTTTAACTGAAAGAATGCTAGGGGCTGCTGCAGGTTTGCTACATTTGTATATGTGTTAGATGCTGAAGTCAGTGCTGCTGCTGCTGCTGCCACTGACAATAGGCCAAAACTAAAAGGAGAAGAGTGTTCTGGCTCAGGGTAACCTTCTAAAAGCTACATGAGCTGGAGATTGTAGAGCACTACTGGGTGGACAGAGACATACTACAAGAACTCACTGAGCTCTGCCAACCTCAACTCAGGCCCAGAGCCAATAAAGGGGAACCCATCCCAGTAGAAACAAAGGTATGTGTAGCCCTTAGGATAATAGCAACAGGTACCTTCCAAAGACCAACTGGAGACATGCTGGGGGTCTCACAGGCATCACCATTCAAGGTAGTCCACCAGTTTGTGGATGCCATGCTACCACATGCCAGTGAGCACATATATTTTCACGTCACCCTTGAGGCAAGGGACAACAATATGCAACACTTCTACTATGTAGCACACTACCCTGAGGTACTGGGTGCCATAGCTTGCACTCATGTACATATCAAGGCACCAAGAGGTGAGGGGGATAGAATCTATGTCAACCGCAAGGGGTACCACTCCATCAGCTGCCAGGTTGTGTGCTATGCCCAAGGCATTATCATGAATGTGTGTGCTGGCAGGTCTGGCAGCTATCACAACTCCCATAGCAGGCATGCATCACAGCTGTACCAAATGTCTGCTAGGGGACATCCCACATGTCCATTTAGTGGGGGATGCTGGCTACACACTGGAACCATGGATGATGAAACTCATCAGAAATGCACACATGTCCATGGAAGAATGCCATAATGAGACACAAACTAGGAACATCATACAGTGTGTGTTTGGGTTGCTAAAGTCACTGTTATGGTGCCTTAATATATCTAGTGGAGCCCTAAAGTATTCTTCAGCTACATGTGCACATATGTTCACAGTATGTGTCATGCTACACAATATAATCCTGTGGAAGCAGCTGCAGCAGGATTAGCATAGGGAAGCGATACACAGCCCCACCAGCACCTAGGTCACCACAGCCACACTCACAGTAGGACTCAGAGGAGGAGACTCCTGATGATGTCCCTCTAGGCATACATAGGTATGCCCAGTATGCCCTGGCATTGGCTAGGAGACAAGGCATAGTACATTCACTGACAACCTAGGGCCCTAGGGACTGACACCTTACCCCTATTCACAGGGTCTATATCAATTTATCAAAATTCCAAAATGCTGAACACATAAGCTCGACCTTGGAATCTGGAAATGTGATATACTTGAATGCTCAGAACAGCGAATTTTTTCCAAGGAAAAAAAATTTGCTGTTCCGAGAATACACACACACACACACACACACACACACACACACACACACACACACACACACACACACAGCACAAGCACACCAAAATACATAATCCATACATACACACTTCACAGAACCCTACGCTGAACCGTACATACACTACTAGCTATCCACTTACCTTAACTTAACCCTAACCCTAAGGTCCCTAACTTACGTACACTCACCTTACCCGCTCCATAACCCTAAGGTCCCTAACTAATGCACACTCACCTTACCCACTCTGTAACCCTAAGGTCCATAACTAACACACACTCACCTTACCAGCTCCCTAACCCTAAGGTCTCTAACTATCGCACACCCACCTTACCTGCTACCTAACCCTAAGGTCCCTAACTACTGCACACTCACCTTACCCGTTCCCTATCCCTAAGGTCCCTAACTATCGCACATTCACCTTACCTCGGTCCATTCGCACATTTACCTTAACCCGGTCTGTCACCTTCGCACCACAGTCGAGGAAAAAGCAAAGCCGCAGAAACTGCCCACCAAATACTTTCCCTAGGAAAATATTCGGTGTTCTGCAGCTTCGCTATTTCAAGTGTTCGCTTAATAGGGGTCAATATTATAACATTCGAAGTTTTTAGACTTTGATGTTATAATATAGGCCCTATTCACATACATATAGTACAATAGTTGATGCCAAGCAACTCACACAACCTGTACCGAGCCAAGTATTGGCTGTGTACCGCTTGCATCACACAGGTAAGTCTCTAACCTATACACAAATTGTAAGGATTACTATATGGTATCACATGTATGGATCTGCTGCTGCTATACAAGGAAATATAGTGGGCTATTTGATCAGAGTTATCATCCACATGTGAAAACATTTACTCAGTCCAATAGTATCTGTTCCTTAATTTTTACTAGGCATCATGGTTGGAATATTCACAACATCAGATAAGCAAGATGTTAAGCAGTGGGCACACGTGATATTTTGGCAACTGTCTACCAAAGCTGATCATGTGCTGCAGTTCCCTCACCCCCAGCACAGCAGTCTACCAGTATAACTGCCTTAACAGAAAATCAACTATGGTATATCAGTGAACCAGGCAATCTCAGGGCTGTAACATAGATAGTGTATGTGTTTCTTCAGGCAGGATAACAATGTACATATGTAGGCTGTTGATTATGTGATGAATGACCCCTCTTTGTCTAGTGACCTGTGTGGCTCAGTAGACTAGGGATGCTAGAATGGGTGATGCTGTTGATGATGCTCATCTGGAATAACTCACATCTGTTGCATGTGTGCTGGTGTTTTCACAGAATGTCATATCTCCCAACCTCTTAATGCAAGAAATCTGGACAAAGCCAGAAAGACTGGGGGGACAAAGTCCCAAACATAGGTACAGAGTTTACATATTGGTCTACAAACATAGACAGTTGCTGGAATTAAATGTGTTTTTTGGGAAAAACTCAGTTCCCACTAATTACCACATCTCTGGTAGCCCACTGAACACTGAAGGCATTATAAGAGATCTGGGGACACAGGCTTACAGCGACCTCACCTTCGACCGTCACATTGCCCCTGTGGTCAGAAAGTTCTTCTATGTAGCACATCTCATTACTAAAGGGTTTGCATCCAGGAAGAAAAAGGTCATTATTTCTCTCTACTCTTCCTTCATTAGACCAATCATATATAATGCTCCATTCAGTATGTACCTCAGTAGACACCTGCAACAGTTGGAGAGGCCAGAAAAGTACCTCACAAAGAGGATCCTAGGCCTTAAACACATGTCCTACATGAACAGACTCAAATAACTCCAGCTATTTCCTGTCTTATATCATCTACTAAGAGACGATCTCTGCTTGACTTACAAAGCCATGTCTGACTCAGCTCTGTTAGAAATGCTACATCTAAAGAAATCGCAATCCCTCAGCACTACACACTCCAGAGACCTCAACCTCATTACCACAATCAACAGAACATGCTGGAGGGACAGGTTCATAACCCAAAGACTACTCATGCTCTGGAATAGACTTCCCATGCATGTCAAGCAGAGCACCTCATTAGGCCTCTTCAAGTGAAATCATAATGAGTGGATGGGTAATAGAAAGTTCACTCCTGGGATCACTCCAGTGTCTCTACTTGATAAAAGCACTGGAAAGTAACGACAGGTAGCACAATGCCAGGGCACTTCTATGGGCTAGGCTTGTAAAAACCCCAGGGTTATTAACCTAGTACACACCAATGAACCTATGAACCTATGCAGTAGTACATATTTTCTGATGGATATAAAGTGTGACACACAATTGTTTTTCTGTAGTTAGAAGAGTGTATTGATGTCAACATTCAATAAAGCATCAGAAGGACCACAAATGTGTGAGGAACAGACCAAACATATGAGTCAAAACTCTGGACACTCTGTAAAAGTCACGACAGTTGAGAGGTATGCAGACTGTCAACCTGTTGGTTGTGTCACATTACCAACCTCAGGCACATATTTAGTACAGCAGACAACTGGGGAATGCTGTTGTCATTTGAAGTGAAGTGCGGTACTATAGAAACAGGGTCGGATGTTAATGTCTGTATCATACAAAATCCCATACTGGAATACAGGTAGGTGTGGCCAGGAGTCACAAAAGAAGTACTGATAGTCCCACTGGGCATGCCCCTACACTTTGTAAAAATGAACGCAATTCTGTTGGCCCTTCGTTGAAATGACCTGTTATGTATAACTGTCTATACATACAGACATACACATATACATATCCATTGGTCAGTATCTTTTTCTCTCACATGTATAGCATATCTATCACTCTGCAGTGTCAAATATATATATATATATATATATATATATATATATATATATATATATATATATATATATATATATATCACAATGATACATAGACTCCCCCCACATATCTACATAATACATATGCATATCATACTCACACAAAGCTACATGTATATGTACATCCCTGTGATATAATGAAATATGTGTGTGGATTTCTGCATTGTCCGACATACCTTAATAATGGTGAGTAAAATGCACTATCACAAAGCCATAATGTTGCTCAAAAGATCCAAACTAAATGTGCTACAGTGCATAATCCACTTATCTACACTCACCTATGCCTGCTGGATGTCACCATATAGACAGATGTAGCTGAGCAGGTGGTGTAATGTATAATGGTGTCAACACACGTATGGACAGGGCACATTGTCCATGTTTACAGTGTCAGCTATCTAACTGCAAGCAGCCACATATAGCCATAATGTTAATTGTACACACATAGCTAGGACACCAACAGTTATCTCACTGCTAGGATAGTGTTGAAAAGTTAGAAGAATTTAAGAATTATTTGGAAGAAACTACTGACTTCCTTAAATTTACATTCAATACTTCCAAAGAAAGTTTACAATATTTGGATGTAGAAGTTTACAAAACAAATGGGAAGTTTGAAACTAAGATATTTAGGAAACCCACCTTTTGCAATTCCTTTCTGCAGTATCAAAGTGCACCCCCCATTACTGTAAGAAAAATATAGTAAAGGGTCAATTTGTAAGGGGAAGTCGTATGACTAGTTTAGACACTGACTTCCAGATTGAATGTGACTTGTTAGAGAAAATGTTTTTAGAGAGGGGTTACCCACACAATTTTATTAATAAAATGAAAGAAGAGGTTATGGAAGGAAGAGCTCACAAGTTTAAACCAATTCGGGGAAATATAGTATATCTCCATCATGACATGCCCTTGGCAAGTGATATTTATGATAAGACTACCTTCCAACAAGCATTAATATTGGAATACAATGCTCTTAATAATACTACCAAAAAAATAGTTGAAAAAGAATGGAATAGATTTGTGGCATTTACAGACTTGGAAAAAATATCAGATCTTCCTTTTAAGGTAGTATACAAGAATTCACAAAGTTTTAACAATATATTGGAGCATGGAAATATTAACAAATACAACAAGAGAAGAAAAGGAACATATAAGTGTGGACATTGTCCACAATGTGCAAACATTATGAATACAAACAAAATTTATTTAGAAAGTAGGGACAGATGGATAGAAAGTGAAGGATACTACAACTGTGAGACCAAGGGATAGTATATTTAGCTGTGTGTTCAGAATGTACTTCATTTTATGTTGGAAAGTCAGAGAGAATATTAAAGAGAAGAATTTATGAACACAAATATGACATTATAACAAGAAAGGAAACTAGTGCTTTATATAAACACACTAGATCTTGTCCAAATGCTAAATTCTCTTTTCTTGTGTTGGAACAAATTAAGAAAGATGTACGGGGAGGTCCATGGGAAGAGAGAATAGAATTTAGAGAACTTTGGTGGCAAGTGACCCTGGATGCAGGAAGCCACCCCAGGGCTGAATGATTATATATCCATTGTTCCACTTTTAAAACTAAGATCTGCAAAACTTTAGAAATAGGGTTGCACTAAGCACTTTATTCAGCAGATGACAAGACATTTCTTCCTGCTCACTTAAAATATAACAGGTTTTAAAATATTTATGAAGTTGTTTTAGTATATAATAGTTATTCATTTGATTTGAATTAAATGTCTACCAATCTATTTTAAATTAATTATTTGAGAATTTTATTATCAAGCATCTATTTAATGGAGAATACATAATGACAGTATATGTATTTAGTGAATGTAAATATTAGAATGTTCACTGTCTTTTTACAATTTTAAATTCAGATCTTGAATGGGATTGGGTGTTTTTGTATTAATTAGATGATATGAAGTTTAATTGATGAAATTACTGGTTATCTGATGAAGTCAGGAAACTGAGATGAAAATGCATGGTGTGTAAAGGTGTTCATGTGTTTGTTGTTTGCTGCACTGGTACGGAGTATTTTATATGGAATATCTACATTTTTGGAATAAATCTACTTTGAAATTTATCCTCGTTCGTTTCTTCCAGCAGTTTTGGCACTTACAATAATTGTTTCTTGGTTTATTTTGAGTGCCTTTTCCATTTTTTTTTCATTTGTGGGTCATTGTGTGGAACTTTGATGGAGAAACTGGCACCACCGGAAGTGAAAGGGCAGGATGAGGTTGGCCAATCTAGAAAGTTGATTGGGCAGTTGACTGAGCTTATTGATTTGTTAATGCCCCTGAGCCGGTCTTTGGTGGGGCTTTATGCTAACATTCGTCACCAAACGGTGGAAGTATCGGAAATGGATCAACGGGGAATCACGAATGGTGCTAATGTAACTGGCAACAAAGGATCGAATGATCATAAGGATCTTGTTGAACCTTCTTTTAACCCAGACTTGACACCACTGGTTCTTCGGGATTTGCAAGGTCCTAGTAATTCTAGGATTGGATTATCTACACAAGTAACAGCTGGGCAGAAAGCGCCTACCTTTTACAAAACACTGCAATGTACTGTTAATAATAATATTGCTTCTAGCAATAATATTAACTTTAAAGAAACCAAAGACTGGCTCTATAAAAAGTTTTCTTTTAAACAGAATGACAGCAATGAAAAACAGCCTATTATTACTGACACATATAGTACCAAGTTAGATAATTTAAGTAAATTGATGTTGAAATATCAGACTCTTGATATTGAAAATGAGTATTTGAATGAATGCATTGGTAGGGGTATAGTCCCTAAGGGGCTACAGGTTTGTAAATTTCCAAATAATGTCCAAGTGGGATCAGTGTTTCACAATGAATTGATAGAATTGTTTAATAATTGTGGACTAGACATTCTTAAACTTATAATTAAAGAAATTGGCAGATGTCAGAAAGGTTTACAGAAGGAAATAAACAAACTCAACCAATTCATTAAGGATGACTTGATATTTACTATAAAAGAAGAAAAAGAGAACTATTTTAACATAAGGGGGAGATAGATAGTAAATGCACAGACATAGTGCAGAGGAAATTTAAAAAGTTAGAGCGTGATACATATGAGTACAAAAGTGGTATTAGTTATTAAGCCACGTACTACAGGGTATACAAGGAATAATTATGGCTTTAAACAAGTTAATTATGTTAATCACAAAGTCAATATGAGTGACGATAACCAGTATGAAGAAGAACTTATGCTCATGAAGAATTCCCCCCTGCGTAGATCTGAAAGACTGATGAAAAAATCAGGGTATCAGGAATCAAATTTTCATTGGGGGGGGAGAAGGGGGAGAGGGAGATATTAAGTTATACCCATCCCAGAAATAATGTAAGTAATGAGATAACAGTTGACGGTGTTAAGCACATTTTTAACCAATTTTGTATTTACAATTTTAGTGATATTTTGTTAGAGAAGGAACATTTTAGTTTGTTATCAAATGGCTTCAAATTTATCCCATATAGGAAAGGTGAGCTCACCAAAACTTTGTTAGATATTAAATTATTTTTAAGAAAGGTTAACTTAGGATTAATACTACCCCCCAGTAGTAGGGAAGTGGACCAGGGTCTGAGACGAAGAACAGTTTACAACCCACCCCTCCACCCACAGCTCAAAAATTTGGAAAATATTATTGAAAGTGAACTTAGGAATAAGTATAGGAAAGTTAGATTTAGACCCAATTTGAGTGTAAAAGAATGTGAATTACTTAATGTGTTGAAATCTAACCCTAATATTAGAGTTATGAAACCAGATAAAGGTGGAGGAATAGTTATCATGGACAATATTGAGTACAAGGGCAAAATGAATTTAATTCTAAGGAATGAGGATAGATATCTTAATGTATCTAAAAATGAGGTAAGCATTGCCTACAATAAAATTGACATATTTTTGAATGATATGTTATATGAGGGACTTTATGAACACAAAACTTTTGCATATTTGAAAGTGGATAAACCTAGGGTACCCACAAGTTTTGGAATCCCTAAAACCCACAAGAATGAGAAGGACCCCCCTTTAGGACCTATAGTTTCAGCAGAGGGTTCTAAAACATATCCACTTGCTAAATACGTAGATACTAAGTATTTCATAGTACCAAAATACAAAAGTAACCACCCCTTTCAGTCCATCTTGCTGTTTTAAAAATAGTAACTCTCCACTAAACCTTAACTTTTTAAACAGGTAAAACTCAAGTTACCTACTTTCATATCTAACTTCTCTAGTGCACACTGCAGAGTGCATTCTTTTCAATCTTACCTTTAAGCATCCCTGTTACTAGCACTTTCTCTAATACCTAAAAAGATCATCTCTACTTGACTCCAAGTAGACTTTTCTCTATCTGTTAAACCTAGCACTTGCTCCTACAGTACTTATTACCTTGATACGGCACTCTTATAGATAGCACCCCAAAAGGCAAACCCCATTTCTCAGTCACCCACGTCCCGAATCTCTTTTAAAGTTTTTGTCTAGTCCTTCTAGCATGTCGAGGGATCAGTTGCTAGTGTCCTCTCCTGCTCAGCTGGTGAACCTGGGAATATTGAGGCAATGTTACAATTGCCTCATGTACACAGACAACCCTCTCCTCCTCCCACAAAACACAAATACATGCGAGATGCAACTATACAGCCAAACTGGAGGCTGAGCTCTCTCAACATAGAACTGGCAAGACCAGTCAGGAGGAGAAGGTTACCACACACACTATAGACCCAGTCTCACATAGTACCATCACAACCTCAAATCATACACATAAACACACAAAGACATACTCGGGCTCTGATCAAAAATCTACCAAAACAGCAGAGGCCACCAAAGCAGACACCCAAACAACCACCACCTCAGAACACAACACCTGCAACACATAGACCTCACAGTCAGAGTGTCAAACAGTCACAGCCCTTAAGGCCAAACACAATGCCAGACACACTAATCATTGGTGACTCCATAGTCAGACACACTGACGTTCCGCCACCAGACTGAGTAAGGAGAAGGTCACAGTAAGCTGCCTGTCAGGCTAGAATCCGCCACATAACGCAAGCACTCAGGTCTCTCAACAGCAGGTACAAATACGACTCAGTCATTGTCCACGCTGGTGTAAACGACCTGAGATGTACCTCCTTGGACTACATGAAAAGAGACATTGAGGAGCTCTCTGATTATGTAGCCCAGGCAGGTATGACCCTGACCTTGAGCAGTATCCTACCTTCACCAAGAATGATGCCACAATACAGAGATAAGATGATCAGCTTTAACAATTGGCTTAAACTATGGTGTCATTCAAAGGGGATCCAATGTCTGTCTGCCTGGGATGACATGCTGGACAAGCCACCGGCTTGCACCTGTCACCCTGGGATTCGGATATTGGCAAAGGCTCTGCCACCCCATAGTGCCTTTTTAGGCAAGGCTCAAATTCTAAACCTACCACCCTAGAACACAAAAAGGAAAAAACTAAGGGTAATGCTGCTCAATGCCAGAAGTCTAAATCTCAAAATGCACACACTCGAGGCCCTTCTCAGTATGGAGAACATCGATGTCTGTGCAGTGACAGAAACCTGGTTCAAGGCTCCTGAGAGCACCCCAGCACTATCAGGTTTTACCTCTTATCATGCGTTCCGGCCCCAAAATCCGGACAATACCAAGAAAGGAGGGGGTATCCATATTCATCAAAGACACCCACACCTCAAGACTGGTGGCAACGATGCATCAGAGACCATCCAGGTGCAATTAACCATAGGCAAGACTGCTCTGCAAATTGTAGCATGATACAGGCCACCCTCACAAACTCAGGAACCTCACATGGCCTTCCTGAAAACACTAGAGGGGATAAATGTATCACCAAACACCATCATACTAGGTGACTTCAATTACCCTAATATAGACTGGGAACACTACTCAAGCCCAAACACCCTAGCCCAAAAGTTCCTGGAATTCATAAACTCAAATGCCATGGAACAACTAGTCACCATCCCCACAAGAGGAGAAAACATACTTGATCTCATCATCACGAACATGGGAGCACAATGTTCAACACCGGAAGTATACCCCTCACTGGTGAGATCAGATCACAAACTAATCTCGCTGGAGGTCCTCATCCCACCCCACCTGAAATAAAAGACCACAGTAAAGAACTTCGAAAGCCGACTTCACACTTCTAAAGACTAGTGTGGTCTCCTTTAAGGCCCAAACAGTACTCAAGCCGCTGAATCACTTACAAATGCCTTCTACCAGCACCTGCAGGACTGCATGGATAAGGCAATCCCAAGCAAAACAAAGACTCTTTGTACCAAAGGCAAGCGTCCAGTCTGGTGGACCCCAGCCATAAACAAACTCTACAACAAAAGGAGGAAGCTACTACAAGATAGAGCAAAATCCTTAAAAGGTAAGACACCCTTGATCACTATAAGTAAAAACTAAGAGCTCTCATAAAATCATCCAAAGCAAATTTTGAGAGAAAAATAGCTAAAGACTCAAAAGACAATCATAAGGCCTTCTTTAGCTATGTTAGAAACCTGGGAGGAAACTCCCAGATATGCTCAGAACTAGTTCAAAATGATGTGAAGATTACTGATCCTACAGACATTGCCAACATACTGGCTGACAGGTTCAGTGCAAACTTCAAAGGAGAGATATCTATACCGACCGATTGCAGCCCCCAAACATCTCCAACGCCCAAGTGAGAACTGCTCTCTCCAAAGCAAAAACACAGCATCCATGGGACCTGATGGTGTCCCCGGCTGTGTGCTCAACTCAACGAGGAATTAAACCCACAGCTAGGACAGCTGTTTAATCATAGTCTTACCTCTGGATAAGGAGTGGTGCACTGCAACTGTGGTCCCACTTCACATGCCTCCACCGACCCTGGAAATTACCGCCCATTAGCTTGACAAGCCTTATCTGCAAAGCCATGGAGAGGATCATAATGGACCTCATAAATAAAGACATAGGGAATTTGCAGACTTTGGATCCATCCCAGTTTGGCTTTGTCAAAGGCAGATCATGCCTTCTAAACTTGGTTGACTTTTTCAAACAGTCACCAAAGCCATTGATGAGGGAAAGGCAGTCCATACAGCCTACCTCGATCTGGCGAAGGCCTTCGATACAATACCCCACTCGGGTATCATTGAAAAACTCATCAGCTTAAATGTTAACCCATACATCACAAGATGGGTTGCAAACTGGCTGAGTGACAGAACCCACAGGGTCAGAGTTGCTGGCGCCATGTCAGACTCAAAGCCTGTCACAAGTGGTGTACCACAGGGCTCAGTCCTGGGCCCACTCTTGTTTGGCATCTACTTTTCCGAAGTACAAGCAAACACAGGAGGGTTATGGCTGACAAAGTTTGCAGATGACTGCAAACTGGGCCATAGTAGAAAACACATCTGACACAGATATCCTTCAGAAGGGTCTCACAGAAATGGATAACTGGTGCCAGAGCCATGGCCTAAAGTTAAATGCCAAAAATGCATAGTCATACCCTTTGGGAAAAACAAGGTTACCCCTAGCTACCAAATAGGTGGCAATCCACTGAGCACAGAAGAAGTTATCAGGGACCTGGGGACCCAGGTTGATAGTAGTCTGTCATTCGACACCCATGTAGCTAAAGTAGTTAGGAAGACCTTCTACATTGCCCACCTTATCATGAAGGGATTCTCATCTAGATCAAGGGAGGTCATAGTCTCCCTATACTCATCACTCATCAGACCAATGATTGAGTACAATGCCCCATTCGGAATGTATCTGACCCGACACTTGCAGCAGCTGGAGAGGCCACAAAAGTTCCTCACCAAAAGGATAAAGGGTCTCAAACATCTGTCCTATGCTGCCCGACTGAAAGAACTCCAGCTCTATTCAGTCGCCACCGCTTGCTCAGAGGTGACCTTTGCCTAACATACAAGGCCATGTCAAACCCAGATTTGATGAATATGCTTCACCTCAAAAATCTAGATCCGTCAGAGCCACAAGGGCGGAGACTTAAACCTCGACATGGCTATTAATAGGACGTGCTGGAGGGATAGATTCATCACCCAAAGACTCCCTATGCTGTGGAATAAAATCCCGGTATATGTGAGGCAGAGCACCTCGCTGGCCTTGTTCAAGAGAAATCTTGACCAATGGATGGGAGATCGCAGATATACCCCAGGGGTTACCTCAGTGTCACTGCTCAACAGAGGCACAGCAAAATAATGGGTATAGTTCCCCATACTAAAGGGGTGGCGTACGCCACAAAACTATGGGCTAGGCTTGTAAATGCCCTCGGGCAGATAGCCTAGTATGAACCTATGAACCTATGAACCTAAATTAAAGTGTTTGTGGACAAAGAAGGAATCTATTTTAAAAGATTCATGGGACCTTCTTAAGGTATTATCTGATGACCTTTATTGTCAAGACCTAACATTTATTACTATAGACATTATTGACTTATTTTCCATTATCCCCCATTCTTCTGGGAGGGAAATGTTTGAAGAAATGGTCTTTGATGATCACAATCTGCTCCACAATGACAAAATTGTATGTGTAGCTTTAATGGATATGATTCTTAAACATAACTTTCTTTGCTTCAATGGGGAATTTTTATCAGCAGATTCGTGGAGTTGCAATGGGTGCGGCCTGTGCCCCCACCTATGCCAACCTTGTGTTGGCTAAGTGGGAAGAAAAATATATTTTAAATTCTGAATATGCCCCCTGTTGGACCCTCTATCGGAGATTTCTAGACGATATAGTTATTTTATGGACAGGAAGTGTTGAAAAATTAGAAGAATTTAAGATTTATATGGAAGAAACTACTGACTTCCTTAAATTTACATTCAATACTTCCAAAGAAAGTTTACAATATTTGGATGTAGAAATTTACAAAACAAATGGGAAGTTTGAAACTAAGATATTTAGTAAACCCACCTTTTGCAATTCCTTTCTGCAGTATCAAAGTGCACCCCCCCATTATTGTAAGAAAAATATAGTAAAGGGTCCATTTGTAAGGGGAAGTCGTATGACTAGTTCATTTCTTCCAGCAGTTTTGGCACTTACAATAATTGTTTCACTGCTAGGATACTAGATGCTGATAACAGTATGAAGCAATATCAGTCTGCAGGCCTCAAATGCTATTCAACACAACCCTAGTTGGTGTACTGTGCAAGTAGTGTGCCTGCAATCACTTATACAACAGACTTGATCTGTGGTGCATTCGATAAGTACTGTGATCTATAGTATATACGCCTAGATAGGTAGGGGTTCAAATCTCATTCTGCCCAACATGGTGCATATGCATATTATAACCTTTGCAACGACATATGTAGGGCTTTGCATAATTTTATTTGTAGCAGATGATGTGGCCCCCCCCAAAATTATTTACCACAACAAGGCATGCTGATATCAATAAGCACTATATGTTCTAAACTGATAGCACTAGCAGACATGAGCTGTGTTGCATATATCAGGTACTGTGATCTGTAGTGTGTACCAGTACATAGGTAAGTGTTCTAATCTGCATACAGCCAACTTGCAGTATGTATGTGCCTTGACATGTCCTGTATGCAGTGAGTGGAAGTGGTACTACCCTGAATGTGGCCATGTTTGTGTGTGAGGCTGTTACAGCGGTATACATCATGGTATGGAGACATAGGACATGTGAACTTACGTAGCATAATGGCCATACAGCCCTCACAATCAGAGGCATCTGTATACCCCTCGGTACAGGACCAGCAAATATTGTTCCAGTCCAATACAGACTTAGGCAAATGCCATGTGTTGAGATGGCAGCCTCCCAGTCAATCAAACAGACAGCATGTGCTGAGATGCACTGAAGTGCTCTGTACACTATTAGGTTGGGTCTGTTTCATGGGTGTGTTAATGTCTGCTAGATAAATGTCTCCCACAAGCATGTAGTACTAATGGCACATAGTAGGATAATGCCCTTATAGTGAGTCATCCATCTACTATGCTCCCTACAGATAGGCAGGATATGCACTCCAGTAGGGTGCCCTGCAGCAGACCTTATCACAAATTATGAATGTATGAGTACGCTGACTGCCGCCATTCTTCTTGGTAGACTGTAATACAGATGTGAACCGATGGAGTCATGCCCGTATACTGCTGTACTTTGCTGAAGTCATATTTCTGCTGTGCTGCCATGCCATACTGTGCCACTTCACTGACACTGTGTGTCCATAAGTTATCCCATCAGACTCCTGGAACAGAAGCATACACAGGTCCAGGATAGACCTGTCATTGTGTAACAATACCGCCAGTACAACATTATACAACATAAGGTCCTAAAAAGTATGTTGGGCACTCATGACACATGCCAGCATACAGTGTATGCTGTGACCACAAAAAGTAGCATGGCAAGACAATTCTGCATTACACAAGTACATGTCAGGTAATATAGTCACCCTGTGCATCAGACACATAGCTTCATTTCCCTGCATCGATGGAAAGGATGACAAGGACATGGCACAGGTACCATGACTTGCACAGGGTGTTGTGTGCAGATGCTGAAGGCCTAGACTTGCCCACACAGTTGACAGCATGTGTGTGAGTTAGGAAGGGGAGTGGGTTAGATGGACCATAGAGTGGTGCCATGTGTGTCTATAGGTGACCTGCATGTGACAATGGTGGATGAGTGTGTGAATGTACACAGTCTAGCTCAGCACTAGCCCTACATGCGTATATGTTGGACAGCTTTGGACCATACATGGTAGAGTTGATAGTTCGCCATCTCCAGCCCTGAACACGGGAACTGGCTCTGCCAGGAGGTGCACTGGCACCACCATGCCCAAGGTCAGATACGGTGCTAGAACCTGATGGTGACTCCCATCTGCTGGGACCATGCCCCCCATGGGGCCACCCAGGATCACATGCTCATGGCCTGCCACATTATGGTTTGGACAGCACACTCCCCTCTGTAGCACTGGATGTACTGCCACTATGGGAGCGTAACTGTGCATGGTCGCGTGGACACTCAGCAGATGGTGTTTTTGACCTATATCCACAGGTCTGACCCAGAACTTCAACCACACCTTCCAGTGCAGACAATGTGTGGTTCAAGACAGACAATATCTCAGCCCACCATCTGTCCACTGCATCAGTGAATCCATCCAGGGTGTCCCCAATGCGGTGGAGGCAGTCACAGATATCAGACTGTGCTGCATCCATAATCCTAACCATATGTCTGGTCTTCTATTCAGAATGTGCCTGTCCCTCCATGATGGTCTGAAACATGCACCGAGTGACCTGTGATGTGACACCTGCAACAGGTGGTGGACTGACAGCAGTCTGCCTATGAGCACCTCTGTCGATCTGCCTGTGTGGGACCTCACCAGCTCTCTGGGTATGACCAGTGTCTAAACTCAATGAAGCCATAGTGGCCACACTGGCCTGTTCAGTGGCTCCACCCTCTAACTATCCACTAGTTGAGACATGTAGGAACTGGGTATGCATGGGCATACTGACTGTGTGCAGTGGCAATGAGGGTAGAAGTGGGATGGTACCTCTAGAACAGATTATGCCCTCCAAAAAACCTACTTGTGCCTCACTGTGGTCACCATCATCATCAGAGTCAGAAGAGACACTGACATCAGGTTGCATGGGGGAGAGCCTCCAACCCCCCCCCCCCAGGTCACCTGTAAAAAACAAGACAAAAGCAGTACATTACTACCTACACTATTATGTATGGAAAATCCACAAAGAGTCATAATAATGAGGATCCACAACTGCATTATCAGTCTCAAACCTTCTCATCACCGCTTTCATGCACAGCAGACTTCTTCAGAACAAAATACACATTCGACTCAAGGCCTTTATAACAAGCATATCAGGTAAATCATTGAAATTTGACCAGTACAATTTACCGTTTAAGTATGCAATATGACACTACAACTTATAAAAAGTACACATAAAACCCAGTTCACCAATCTTAACAAATATATACAAATGCGAGTTTTAATGCCTAAGGTATGTATCATCGACTTTACTTTTTTACAAGGCATGTTGGATTAATTGCCTCATGTACACAAAGAGGCTTATTCACTCTGAACTATAACTGCAAAAGTGTTTCTGCTCATTCAGCTACACTCCTGTGATTACCCACTCTAGGAAACTTAGGTAACTGTTCTAGACTGGAACATACAAACATTCTGGTTACCTCCAACATTAATAAGTGTACATAGGGAATTATCCTGGCCTTTAACCTTAACAGTATATTTATTTTCCCTAACAAAACATTAATTAGCTTACCAGGATCCGGATCACGGCCTTGGACAACTCCTGATGGACATGTAAAAAGGTGAGGGTGAAGTAATTTCAGTATCACCATATGTTGCAGTACAACAAAGTAATACCTGCATATATCTCACATGTACTGAAGCTACTGTGCTACTTGATGCTTTGGTGATATTCTGAGTATGAGTGTACAACTGAGGTTAACCCCCTCTCACAGCACATAAACCTGACACTCATGTAAAGCTATGTACAGTCTGTCAGAATAATTGCTGTAGTATTACAAGTGACCACAGTAAGCTTACCTGCACACTCCTGTGCTGTCGACACTGTGGCACCCACCTCCATGATGTATGGTGTGATGGATGCCTGGGAGCTGTCATGTGTCCCTAGGTCCCCCAGGAAGTCTTCAGTGGTCATGAGTGGTTGTTCTGCTGCAGGCCCTCCACTGGTAATGGCATGATCCCTAGCTACATCAGCTTCCCTTTGTCATGCAGCATTTACCATATCTGTAGCACAGTGTCAAATCTGCTCATATGTCCTGCCCTGTGGCCATTTTCATTCATATCCCAGACAAGGTCTGCCCACAATGCAGCCTTATTTTCTCTGTAATACCTCCCCCCTGGATAGGAGGATATGATGATGCTGCCATAGTCCTTGAAATATTAGCTCATTCTACACATCTGAGAATGTGGCATGCTGTCTTCAATACATTAGTCCTGAAACACACCAAAAGGGAAACACATTACAGGATCAACTACATGGATGTCAACTATGTACAGAGACAGTACGTACAAAATGGCCAGCACTATCCACTGCTTGCTCACACATGTCATACCCCACAGAGTGACAACATACTGCATGCGTGGTTATGACCAAGATAGTATTATTACAGAGGTATTTCCCTTTGTGCTATGAGAGTTTGTGATATATGATCCCACACCCAACACTCTGGTCCACTGTGGTCTGTCCCCTAAGGCCAGAGCCACCAAATAATATGTCATAAGACCAGTACCAGACAAATAGCAGTGTGCTATTAGGACCACTATATTGGGACAGTCCAACATAAGTGTGCCACCATGACAAAAGACAATGCAACCTTGATATGCTGTATGTCCCCTGTATGTGCAAGACAGCAGGGTATCAATGACATGTGATTACCACAGGTCTAAGATAGGCTTACTCTTGTACTCCCTATTGCCCATATCTCTATCCTCCCATCTGCTTCCTGTTATACAGAAAAAACAGTTACATACCTGTTGGAGTGCAGTACTCCTCTGTTGAAATGTACAAAGGTATGCTCTGTGTGAGGAAAGTCTCATACAGAATTTTTGCCTGTAGCCAGCTGCTTGCATTTTAACATGCTTCTCATCAGCAGGTAATTGCCTCTAACCAGTCTGTGTCTCTGACATGCTACTTGCAGCGAAAACAGCTGAGATACACTATCATTAGCCAATGACATGCAACCACTGTACCATATGTAAGGCCTTCATGTAGAACAGGGCCCTTTTCTTAGCTGTTGAGATGGACATTACTGGAGTGAGGAGACTACATCATCACAGAGGGTACGTCTGTAGCAGAAACCTTTACATAGAGCTGTGTATTTCACAGGCTACAGCTGGAGCTGCAGGTAATTGACATAGGCAGTAAGTGTGAAAACTTTGGAGGCAACAACCTGTAGGCGTATCTGTGTCAGCTGTGTCAGCCTTGTTGTAGAGGCAGAACCAGGGTGAAAGTACCTTTACACTCCAATTATGGCATGTGTTTAATGTATGTATTTTAGGCAACTATGTCAGTAACAGAGTACTAAGCAACGTATATTAATGCATATGGATATGTGATGTGTGTCCCTACCTGCAGGTCTGTGACTTCCAGCAGTGAAAAGCAGTTAATTACTTTGCAATGCTTTGTGTGGATAATGAGTGCATGAATCATTCATTAATTGCTGTCTTCACAATAATGTAACTGAAATGCAACACAACACTGAATTTCAACCCAGGACTGTGTGTGGCAAAATGTACTATATGCCAGGCATATAACAGACTGAGCTACTGAGTCACTGCTACAGTGGGTGTATTTGCAAGATATATGTGCACACATACAGGCTGTGACATACATTTTCTACATCCATCAGTATGTGCATGGCCTTATATGGAAGTATTTCTGCATCAGAGTCCCAGTTGAATATGTATTTTGCCATGAATGCCTCAGCAAGTGACTTTCTACATGTTGCTGATAAAAGGGCACATTTACCTGCTATCACAGTCCTCAGTTGCATCCATTATCATGTCTTTGGTTGTCTAGTGGTATACTACTGCACAAGACTCCAAGGTACGCTCCCATTTATTCCAGTACTATTTATTCCTGTTTGTGCAGTGCATCAAGGCACGCAGCTCTGCTGAAACATGCCTAATGACTGTAATTGACAAGTACTATATTTTGTTCAAACCATCTGCTTTAATTAAGAGTTGTGGGGAGTGGTGGGTTTGGATTCAAAACATGGCAGAGATGTTTATTTTGTACGTGTCTTTCAATGTTAGAAACACATATAGTCAATATAGCTCAATTTTAGCTGAACTTAACGAAGCTGTGGGACATGGCGTGTCACACAGCACCACACTAAAAATATATAAAGAAAAGGAAAAAAGGGGAGATAGGGAAGTGGTGAAATGGAGGTAAGCAGGGGGAACAACATAGTGAAAGGCATGGAGGGATGTGCAGGAAGGGTGTAGGAAAGAACATAGCTATCCATTTCTTGTACACCAAGAACTGTACACTATGACAGATTTGTAGATGAATTTGTATTCTCAAACCCTAGAGAGAGGGGTGAGGACAACAGAACTGAATTGTCAAGCCAATTGGACTGAATTACGTGTGTCCAGTGGACATGTGTGAAATGGAGAGCTATGTATGGGACAATTTTTTTTAAGGTGAGAGTGGAATGTTGAGGAAGAGACAGGTACATGTGAAGGAGGTAAGCTGGGTATGTGAGGATGCATTTGTAAACAGACAAGACACCAGACAGGGGCATTGTGTGACTCATGAGGGGGTGACCACCTTGGATAGGGAGGGTGTTTTGGAATCTGAGTCCATTGTGCCTCCAGATGGCAGCAGTGTGACTCACATCCCCACCTATGGGACTGTTGACACTGCTCCATCACTGCCCCGAGGGTGGCTGTGCTGGAGGCTGGGCACCAGAATGAGGCTGCCCCACCAATGTGGCCAGCATGCCCTCAATCCAGCATAGTGCTGTTCATAGCTAGTTAGCCACAGTGGACTATCCTCCTACCAAGACTGGCAGCTCTGCAAGGGTAACCACACCCCTGCTGCCATTGCTCCCAGAGGAGGGGCCGGGACCTGTCCCCTGGGTGGAGTACTACCCGATGCTACAGGTAGTGCAAGGGCAGCAGAGGGGGCACCATCAGTCTGCCACAGACAGTTGAGTAAAGGTATGGGGATCAGCTGAAACCAGTCTACATTGACGTGTTGTGGAAAATGAGGTATAGAAATAAGTTACGGTTAATAATAACCAAACCACTGTTAGTATTAACAGAATTGAACATCATATTTATTCATCCAAATACATATTAATGTATATTATGTGCAACACAACATTAAGTAAGATAACAGTCAGTATGATAACAGCATGCCAGTATAAAGTAAACCATAAGGCCACCAAAACAGTTCATTTAACAAATATGTTAATATTGCATCATCATAAAACATAAAAATAATCAGCCACATTTTCCAAAATATAGTTAGTTTAACAAAATATCTTAATATTAAATCATAATCATAAATGACAGTAATCAATAAATGAAGATAAAGGGTGGGAAGAGAGAGAGTAAGAAAGATTTCACTACTGACATTGCAGATTATTTCCCTGAAAACACTGAAATATATATACTGTACAGGTGTGTAGTGTCATGTTTGAGTACAGTGACTGCAATTTTCCTGTACCTGATGTAGCATGTACATACCTCTCAAGCTATTAGCATGGGTCAGTATGGGAGAAGCAGTAACAAATGCAAGTACACCACTAAACAGAACAGTTTCACATAATGTGGACTTATATAACTACCCAGGTGTTCTGTAAACAGATTTGGTAATATATTGCTTTCCATGTAATAATTTATCTGCTAATTATGAGACAGACAGATTAGGCTGTTTTAATTACATTATGAGAAATCATGACACTTTTTAGGCATGTTTGTGTACAGTAAGTAAACTAGACAGCTGCCATGTATTAGGTGGCAGGCATGGGAGTAGAACCCAATAGCTGTGACTACAGGGGATATCTGCAAATATTGTAATAACTGACTGCAGCAACTTAGCACAGACATGCAAGGGATACAGCTATACTGGGAATACACAGCTTTATTTATGAATCAACAATGTGGATGAACACATTCTTGGTATTGATGTTAACATTCTGTGGAATCTAAACACAATATCTGCTCATAATATGGGCTACCTTACCCACATATTTGTTGTGTTCTTGGTGAGAGGAAAAATATGAGCATTACATGACTGATACTGAAAATTTAGTGTTACATACCACAGGATTTGAACCCAGGACTGTGTGTGGCAAAATGTACTACATGCAAAGTATTTAACAGACTGAGCTACTAAGTTGCTCCTGCCTATTGAATGACTGATACTTACCTGGAGATCACCTGGAACTATACTATGAACTGAGCAATACAAGTTGCAGGACATTCATCTGGCCTTCTAGCACTACTACAGTGTTATAGTAGACTGCAGTGACAGTAGATCACACATGCCTGGATTGCAACCATACTGCATATATGAAAAAAGCTGTAATTTAGAATCAACAATGCTAGAAGTGTCCAGGGTTCCCCACTGTCATCAAAATGGTGATGACACTGCTCACCTGTGTGGGGGATACTAGTAACACTGCTGAGTTCTCTGGCCAAATGGTCCCTGGCCTCCGCCTTACACTCTGAGCTCTAGAATTCATCCTGCATCAGCCGGGTTTCATGGTTTTCAACAAGGAGCCTAACCATGACCCTGGACTTCGGAATGGAACACCTCTGCACCAGAAAGTGCACACCTTCGCCAACACTGCCAGCCATACCAACAGTTTATTGAACTCCAATGACTGTTGCAGAATTGCTGTCTATTGGGCTTAATATAGGCTGTTTTCCTGCCCTTACATGTCATTCAGCAACATTCAGATAAGCACAGTGTTGCTTTGCAGTGTGCAAACCAGCTAAGTGAAGCCAAGCAGCATGGAAACTTGCATGGTTTTAGTGAGGCTTAGCACCGAACAAACATTGGTAGCCGTTAGCATGAATGAGCAGTGCTTAGCAAAGATCAGTAGTGCCGAAATTCACAATAGTTTAATGAAATTAAAGAAAAATAGTACATTAATTTACAGACATATTCTGCCTGTTATGGACTCGAACCCAGAATCTATTACACATAAGACCGTAATTTTACCCATGAAGCTAGTTGGATGTTATACTTGGATACCTTCACATATATCACTAGGCTACTTATTAGCATTGCTGACACCAAGACGTGCCACGCTAACATGCTTAAAAACAACTATAATTAAATAATTAACTACATCCGGTTTCTATTTTTAGATGTCTGGCAGGTGTTGGCCATGTATGTATGAGCTCCGATCGGCTCTGCTGCACTCCTTGCCATGCCCCGCACACAAAAAAAAAAAAAAATAAAAACTTTGTTATAATACTTAATTACATCTGGTCTGCCAGGTGTCAGCTGTCTATATGTGAGCACAGCTTGGCATTGCTGCGCCCACTCAAACATGCAGTAAAAAAAAAAACATAATTACAAAAATCATAACACATCATAAAAATGGCATATTATACAGTTGACACACTTCACAACATTACAACAGTGGCAAAGAGAATTACAGGGAGCCTTACACTCACCTGCAGCCACGGGTAGTCACAACACCTCTACCTACACTGATTCAATATTCATGTTCCTTGGCTCTCCCTCGGCAGTAAGCGATCATTAATATGCATGGCACTCTGCTGAGGGGGAACCATGGCCATGTACATGGGTATGTTCTGTGTAGGCTCTACACTGTGCCTACACAGACTTTATAAAATCCTGAGGTATGTCTATGTAAACAGTCAAGACTGTTTATATTTCATGCTGATATTGCAGTTTATCAGATTATAGGCCAGCTCAGTGAGCTGAATTAAAGACAGTACTGTATGCCATAAAACAGTATGGCAAAGATCAAATTAACATTCTTAGTGACAGTTTACAAAGTTACAGTTCTTACTATTTATTCCAGAAAACTGAAGACAGTAATGATAAATCCTTGCACCATTCAGTAGTACTGAAAAAAATAAATTACATCAGCTAAAGGAACGGCTATGTTAAGACAATGGGTGGAGATTTACACACAGAACAGTATGTTATGACCTGAAGGTCTGGGAGTAAACATAAAATGTTTGACAGTTAAGATTAATTTTATAGAGGAGCAGAAGTGCAAACAATGCTGAAATATTAATAGAATGTTGGACTACTACTTTAGTTTCATTTGAGGTTATGACAGGAAAAAACAATGCCACTAAGGTTTCCATTTGATTTAATAATAAAGTTACAGGCTTTACATTTCACTGTAGTACATTATCAATTCAGTTACAGACTTGCAAGAATGTATTTATTAGTCACATTAGTTCACTATAGTACATTATCAGTTTGCTTAGTGACGTACAAGAATTTATGTTTAGTTCTGGCAGAAAAATGTAAATAAAGTCAGGGCAACAAACAATGTATTTATTAGTAATATTAGTTTAGTTCATTATAGTACATTATCAGTTTGCTTAGATTTACAAGAATTTATTAGCAGCATACACAGACTGACTAAAGTCCCTGTCACTATACTCTGTATGATACAGACTTCTTAGGGGAGACTTATGCCTGGTTTACAGAGCAAACTCCGACCCAAACTTAATAAATCTGCTGCACATCCATAAATCAAATGGGACTAGAGCTACCTATTTCAAGGACCTAAATATGGCCTGCAACTTGAATATGACATGCTGGAGAGACAATTTTTTCTCCCAGAAACTGCTGCATCTTTGGAATTGGCTGCCAGTTCATGTGAAGCAGAGCATCTCTATAACACTGTTGAAAAGGAACCTGGATGAGGGGATGGAGCACTGTAAATTCTTACCAGGGATAGTGCCTACAACCCTCCTGGACATGGGAGTCATTACTAAATACAATCCTGGGCATTGACTAGTCCATGGTATTACATTGTGATGAAACAGCTAGGCTTGAAATGACCTCCAGGTCAGTAACCTAGTAACCTCATATGATCCCATGATCATGCAGAAAAATGTAAATAAATTCAAGGCAACATGTAATGTTCTCAATTTATAATTGTTAAAGCTTCAAATGTTATTTTACGGACTTGATACTGCTTTTTTGTGCTTTTCAGAATTTATTTCCAGGTTGATTTTAAACACAGTCAAGAACATCAGTCACCCAGCCTTGCACAAGAGATAGAAAAGGGGAAGTTTGGAAGAGAATGGCCTCCAGTATCTCATCAGTTACTAGTTAAATACAGATTAAGGCCTAAACTTGGTAAGAGCTGTGGTGCACAAGTCAACTATCTACAGAAATTCTATGTATAATAGATGTGCATTTATGTAAATTTCAGTCAAATTTCAGAATATAACATTAGATTTACAGACACGAGTTTTGTAAATTAGAGCTAAAGCAAGTATGTAAACATTCTCACGTTTTCAGACAATTGTATAACACTACCAGATTTCATTTTGTTTTTATCTATGTTCAGAAAATACTGACAGAATACATGTACTATTAGTTTATTTTCCAGAATATAACATTTACCAAATTTCAGTTATGAGTTTATCTATGTTCAGGTAACCCTGGCAAAAGCTATTCCTTTAGTATTAGTTTAGTTAATTTCCAGAATATACACAGCTGTTTTAAATGTTCAGTATGTAAAATTCAGTAAAGGTTCAGAATATGACATTCATACTCAGTTATGCATGTTCAGTAGAGTACATTTCAGTCATATTTCAGAATATAACATTGATAATCAGTTATACATTTCTAACAGCATTATGTAAATGTCAGTCAAGTTTCAGAATATGACATTCATATTTAGTTATGAGTTCAGTATAACACATTTCAGTCAGATTTCATAATATAACATTCATACTCAGTTACAACATGCAGTTACATCCCACCTCACATGATTCATTTATTAATTTGAAGGGTAAAGTGCATAATTGTTTGTAAACAGCATTACTACATCACATATCGCATTATTTAGTTATTAGTTTTAAGGGTAAAGTGATAGAATTATTTGTAACAGGCTTATTAACATAAGTTATCTAAAGAGCAACTAGTAATCGCTCCTTATTATACTCAAGGCATAACAGGGCAGGCTTAATTTGATAACTAATTTACAGATTACAGTGCACTTTACATAATTATTGTACAAATTTGCCCTAGGCATGAGTGCGTGCATGTGTTTCCCTTCCGTGGAAGGTTGGGCGCCGGGCTGGCAACTTGACACTGTAAAACTCCACTGCCAATCATGAGTGGACAGATGATCTGCTGTGGCGACCCCTAACCAGGAAAAGCCAAAAGAAGAAGAAGACAGAAAGTTAAAAGGACACTAACAGAGTATGCAAAGGTATAGATCTGAAATACAGAAAGCATAGGCTTTAGGAAACTATTATAGTACATAAATATTTGCAGGATATTTAAGGCACAAATTTAGAAGGCAGGCATTTATTTATTTATTATTTATTTTATTTTATTTTATTTTGCATTTGTTGACCGGGATAGTCTGACTAGATACATGTCCATTTTCAGTGGAGGTCCGGGGAGAAAAGCTGCACAAAGGAAAAGCTCCACAAAGATAGTAATAATAGTAATAGTACAATAATATTCCAAGAGAACAAAGGGTTTAGATACAACATTTCAGAAGGTTTAACACAGTAGGAATACACAGGCATATGCTAAAGGTTAACAAAGTGATAAAAAAATATGAACTAGATCTTTTCACAAATTTAAAGCACAATAGGAAAACACTACAGTATACAGTAAGGATAAACTCAGCAGGCATAACTCTACATTATGACATGACACAACAGATGAGTGGAATATCTGCTTGCTGATAGCCTGATAGGTAGAGAAAGACCAAGTTGTTGGATTGGGTCATCTATTACAGCACACAGAAATGAAAAAGGTAAATAGAATTATTAACAAATCTAGCTGAAATCTTACAGACACAGGTTAATACAGTATATGGTAATTATGCTTCAGTACCAGTTATAGAGGTATCTCTCTACTGCCGATTTCAGTTAGTCTTCAAAATACAGCCTCATACTACATAGGCTGTAACAGTGCAACATTTGAGGGATTTGAATCCATGGACAGCAGGGAAAGGTTTCATTTGCTATAAGAGAGAGAAAGAGATATCATGGTACAATAAGACACCAGTTCATAAGGTGGAAAATATAGGCAATAGTGTAATTTTACAATCACAGCATACCGCAATAGGGAGGAAAAATAGGCAGGGTTAAAAGTTTGCACTCTGTCTAACTTGACTGGAGACTCACAAGTTGAGGATGTGTATGGCATTTTCTTTATGATGTTTCTGGAACAGCAGGGATGAAGGAATGTTCTGGCCTAATCAGTTTTAGAAACAACAAAATTAAGAGACACTGATTTTCAGAATAATGCGTAGGTTTTAGATACAACACACATACATCAGGACTAAAGACTATGGATCCAGGTAATGAGGTAATAGCTGGAGCAGGTATATTTCCTGCATATGGAGCTGTTAAAGCTATTTGAAAATTACCATAAAGGAAATCACAATCTATCAGGACACATCTGTAGATTATGAGTGAGGTGGCATAAAGCCCATAAATTCAAACCAGATTACATTAGTTAGTAATACAGATATAAGGTAACTACAAAAGAAGGTCCCTGTAAAAAAATTTCCTCAGGGACCTCAAGGGGAGCTGTTAGACTGAAGGTTTTCACTTTATTCTTAGTGAGTTCACTATAGTACATTAAGGTAGAATGATATGCCTGAAAATATAAAGCCAGACTTGTGTTTTTATGTATGCATTAACCTTTAGGGAAAGACAGTTCAGTCGAAAGGAAAAGATAAGCTTATTTGCAAAGCATGAGATGTGCAGAAATAACAGTCCTCCGGGAAAGCTACAGAATGTTCCTTTCTCAGGGGAAAGATCTGCGTACTTGAAATGGAATGCTAGATAAAGAATAGACAGTTAGGCATTGTGAAGCACATGCAAGACAAGGCTTGAAAACCAAGGCTAAAGAGGCATGTAAAACATTACAAGGTTTAGTGTTATTAGGAAGTATTGCAGACATGGTCAGCTGAGTCAGTTAAGTTAGTTTTTTGAGTGATATGCAAAAGGTCTTTGCAGTACAGACACTCGAGTCTGAGTACGGAAGTCAGGTCGAATATCCAGTGTTATTCAGGAGGAAAAGACTATTTCAGTTTAAATTATTCAGGAGAATCAGAATATATATGTAGACACTTTGATATATTTATCAGCACTGCTATATTTATCAGCACTGTTGTTATTCAGCATTCCTGAATTTCTGCAGCCTGTTATTGTTTATCAGCACTGTTGCTGTTATCCAGAATTCCAGAATTTCTGCAGACTCTTATTGCTTATTAGCACTATTATTAGAAACAGTATTTGGACATTGTTAACATCTAATAAAACTTTCTTAACCAAACTGCAGTGTATACAGAATTTATTCTGAAAAGTATAACAAGACTTTGCCCATAAGGGAGAAACTGGCATCTGTTCAGCACAAGTTTGGGTAATTAACAAGAAAGGCATTCATTCCAGTCTCATTTCAGTTGTTTCCAGTTAATTCCAGTATACTACAGTCTTATCAATTCTTTCATTATTTTTAGTAATTGTTTGTAATCAGTGTTTTGGAGTCATGTGACTCAATGATGGATATTTAGATATAGTATGTAAGGTTACTGGTTGTTACAGTTTTGATAGTCTTGAGTATTTTATGTATGAAAGTGCTTAACCTTTTTTGAGATAAAATTGTGTGAAGAATTAAATGTTTTTTGTACTGTAGACAGAGAGAGAGAGAGACATTCTTTGTTTTGTTTTTAGAGCTGAAAGGATGCAAATTTTTGTAAACGGCAGAGGGTGCTAGATGAGCAAGCTATGGTGATGAGTTGTAGATTTACCGGGGGGGGGGGTATGTGAGCTACCCCATCCATGTTCACATCTCAGCAGTACTGATTTTAGTGGTACATTCTCTTTTTAACATTCAGCTGCGTCAAATTAATTTTATTTTTGTTTAGGTTGACAGAGTGACTCCTAAAATATCATCAGGTGATTAAGATCATTTCACTGTCAGTTGATGAAGACAGTCTACTCTTGTTCAGGAACCACACTGTCAAGTGTAGTGTAAGAGTTACAAGCAGCTTGGTGAATTTCAAACTGCTCTTGCCTCATCTCATGAGAATAGCTTAGCTGGTTCACATTTGATAGAGTGCCAGCCTATTGACAGTCACTGCTATTAATGCCAATAAACTGAAGTGAAAGTGTTGAGACAACTTTCATCAACAGTGGAGTTATCTTTTTTCTCCAATGTTGCATGACCTTGGACTAAGTTCAGGAGTGTAGGGGTCTCCCTTACATGAAGGGTCACTGAAGCTGGCCCCTTTAAAAAAACACATCTCTAAAGTCCACATAACTGTATTGACAGCTTTTATTCTTTAAATTTACTTTGATGGAAAGTGAATTTCACTAATCATGATTCTTCATATTTTTAGTAGCTGACAATGTAGTTATACAGAAAAAGTTTGCAGGCAACCTGGTGCAAGGCAAAACCAAAGGACTAATTCATACCACTCAACAATCCATGATTTTGCCTTATATTTTTGCACTTTATAGTCCATAGGTTTATACTTATATATTAGACTAATGACCACCAGGGCCTTTATAAGCCAAGTCATGCAATCCAACCCAGTTGTGTTCCTATGTATCATGAGTATGAGCAGTCCTAACATGCAGCCGTGAGGCACACTTCTGGTGGACGGTTTCTTAGTGGAGGTGGTATCACCAATCCTGGCTTCCTGCATACTGTCTGTGAGCCAGCTGGAAATCCAGTGAGTTATGTAAGGGTTTATGTCCACTTCGGTGAGTTTGTCAACTATACCTGAGTGGGGTATTTTATAAAATACTTTAGCCAGATCCAGGTAGGCAGTATGCACCATTTTCCCCCTCATTCATTGCCTTGGTGACCTTTTCATAGAAGTCTACCAGATTTAGTAGGTAAGCTCTTCCCTTGACAAAGCCAGACTGTGCTTAGTCCAGTGTGTGAAGGTTGCTTATGTCTTTGTTGATCATTTCCATGATAATTCATTCCATGGTTTTGCATATTAGACTAGCACTCTCCCATATTGATGAGTATCAGTTCCAGTATGTTTGAACCTATGGTGGGTGTGTGCACTGTCTGGTCAAGGTTATTTGTGTTAATAAAGTTGAAGAAATATTGTGCCTGTGAGTTAGAGGCAGTGTTTATTTCCCAGTCTACAGAGGGGTAGTTTCCCACAAATAGGGTTATTTGGTTTTATAGGGAGTGCCTCTACCTCATACTTTTTTTCTGGAAATTACTTTTAATTACCATCAGCCAATAATGCCAGACAGAGTTCTATTTTTATTTTTTTTTTGTTTGTTTCTGAAATACACATTGATGCAAAACCTGTCGATCTATTAACTTTTTTAAGTAAATTAGAGTAATATTTAAAACATGTCGATTATTTTAGGAATTGGACCCACAATTATTGTTAGCTTTCTCCAATAATCCTGAGAGGTATAGCAGCTGTGGAAATAACATGAAGTATTATTCTTTTTTTAAGGTAAATAAACTCAGAAGGTAAGATACAGAATCTGGCATTCTTTTTTTTAAAGTTAAATAGCCAATATGGTTAGACTGGGAGATGGACAGTCGTTTGAAAAACATATTTTTACAGATATGTAGTAACTTCCTAGAAGTTTTATAGGCTAGAAGTAACTAATTTATGGAAGACTTATCAAGCTGAAGTTTGTACTTCCTATTTTTCTATTGCAGTGCTTAGCAGTTGTTCTATGCATTACAGCCTATTTTATTTCTAAAGATTTCCTCCAAGCTTAATTTATTCAAGTGTAGGACTACTGCATTTACATTACGTGTGTGACAGTCATATATACCTCTCAACTCTCCCTGATTTTACAGAATGCTTCTTATTTGTTGTCATATTTTTGGTGTGTCCCTTACAACATCTGTGGTTTTCTGGAAAATCATTAAGGACTACAGTTACTAAGTAATAACAAACATTTGAGTTTCATGCAGAGCCTGTTATTCTAGCAATGTTCTAAGCACGCAAGAGCAATATTTAGAATTCATCCTGATTTTGTACATTTCTTTGTCTGTTTCTTGAGCTGAGAAGTTGAAAGCTATGGATGCATTTTTGCAATATTTGTTTTAATCACAATCAAAAGTTTGAAGTTTTTACTGTTAGCCAAGTCCTTATAAGTGCTGTGAATTGAAGTGACTAACCCTGCTGTTTGTTGTTTGCTCAGTTTAAACAGTGTGACTGCTTCAACATACCTAATAGTAACAGGGTGTCCAAAATTTGTTTTGCCTTCCATCAAATTTGAACTTCAGCATTACACACAGTAAGAGGTTAGCTTTGACAGTCTGGATAGAATGCATGTGAAAGCAAGATTTACTTGAGTAATTTTGTATGCAAAAGCTACAAATCACTGGCACAATAACGTAGATGGTAGTATTGTCAAGTCACAGCCCTTGTTTCTCTGACTGAGTTATTGGCTGTGGCTCCTTGTGTGAAGTCTGCATGTTCTTCCTTCTTCTGTGTGTTTTTATCTGTTTATTCTGGTCTCTACCAACATACCAAAGGCTTGCCAGAGATGAACTATCATTCCTCCAATTTATCTGTGAACAAGCTTACACTGTGACTAGTGTTCACGTGCTTGTGTATCTGCGTGTGCATGTCTATGCACTTGAATGTTTGCATTTGCATCTTTTTATAGACCTGGATTGTCAAGAGCAGTGTCAGTGTGTGTGTGTATGTGTGTGTGTGTGTGTGTGTGTGTGTGTGTGTGTGTGTGTGTGTGTGTGTGTGTGTGTGTGTGTGTGTGTCAAAACTAAGGAAGGAAATGTATCACAGAGCAAGAAAACATCTAAGACCACCAAGAGATTTTAGATCCTGTCAATCAATACACTCCCACCTGTATAATATAATACTACAGGGACACGTAGAAGTCGACTGTCATTTTTGGGGAGTAGGGAGGCAGATGCTTTTTCCAAGTATACTTTATATATACATGCAAGCAGCTGTCTTCACGATTTATTGGGAAATCTTATTTTAATAAGCTTTCAACCTTTTTGACTGGGGACAACTTATTCTATGAAAAAAATTAATACCGAATTTCTATCAAAAGGTTGGGAATATCTAGAACGATACGTCTTTCAGGGGCCTAGCAGTTTTCAGATCTTCTGCTTAATTTAGATACTTCAGTGCACTGATGGTCAGCTAAAGTGGGTTGAGACTGTGAAAGGAAAAAGCCAAAGAGTAAGAAAAATAATAGAAATACAGGAAAGACATTATGCAGATCGTGTGAGGAGGCAGGAGGGAAGGCATGTAAGACAAGCAGGAATTGTCACGTTGGGCTATTATGAAGTCCTCTTATTTTTTTAGTAACAGCATGACACTTATTTTGCTTTGGGGAGTTCAGTGTTCAGACCTTCAAATAAATTACTTATACACAAGATGAAAAAGAAATTGACAGGTGAATGTACCTAGAACTGGAACTATGCATTTCTAGTTTTAACTGTTAATTTCTTTATTTCCTTTTTAAATATGTATTTATTCTCTTCTTTCCCATATTTGCCCACCCTGACTTTTCATCAGAAAAATCTGTCTCATTACACCACCACCCCCCCACCCCCACACACACACACACACACACACACACACACATGCACACTTCTTTCATGTCTTTGTAGTGTAGTCTATCACCAGCCTTAAATTTCTTCGCTCCTAGGTAAACCCTCTTTTTTTCCCCAGGCTTAACTTCCTGTTTTTATAACTTCTTTTGCTGCTTTATCATCCTGCATAATTTAACCTTTTTTCCTTTGGTAAATTACAGTTTAAGTCTCCCATCAAATGATACACATAGGTTCATAGGTAGGTACTAGGCTATCAGTCCAAGGGCTAAGTAAGCCTAGCCAACAAGGTTTCCTGGCTTACGCCACCCAAGAAAGTTATTTTCCTGTGCCCCTGTTGAGCAGAGCCACAGAAGTAATCCCTGGGGTGTATTTTCCTATTTCCAATCCACTCATCAAGATTTTTCTTGAAGAGTGATAATGAGGATCTTTGTTTGATATAGATAGGTAGTTTGTTCCAGAGTACAGAAAGTCTCTGGGACAGGAATCTATCCCTCCAGCATGTTCTGTTTATTGTTGTGACAAGGTTTAGGTCCCTTGAGCATGTAGTTCAGAGGGATTGTGATTTCTTTAGGTGTAGCATGTCCAACAGCTCTTGGTTGAACATAGCTTTATATGTTAGGC
Organism: Protopterus annectens; assembly: GCF_019279795.1. Classification (NCBI taxonomy): domain Eukaryota; kingdom Metazoa; phylum Chordata; order Ceratodontiformes; family Protopteridae; genus Protopterus; species Protopterus annectens. Next base: position 1,714,200,374 of record NC_056726.1, on the reverse strand, counting down.
AGAGATCACCTCAGAGTATGCAATATGCTATGGAGTAAAGCTGGAGTTTTTTGAGATGGTCAGTGTAGGGCATTTGTTTGAGGCCAGTAATCCTCTTCATGAAGTACTTCTGTGGCCCCTCCAGCTGCTGCAGATGTCTTGTGAGGTACATTCCAAAAGGAGCGTTGTAGTCTGTAATGGGTCCAATGAGTAACAAGCTTCTTTATTTTTCAAACACCACCTTCCTTTTCCCCAACATTCACATATGCATGTGCCACAATTAGTCTAACTGGTTTGGCTTTTATTTTTATACCACTTACTAACACTCTACCACATATTATTAGTATTAAATCTAGAGCTTAAATCTTTTAATGCATGCTTAAATCTCATCATGTTTATTAATACTGCAATTCCAGAACACACAGATTTTCTTACTATCTACTCTATTTTCCCTCATAGCAACTCAAAGGTTTTCCTACCTTTTCCTTTTATTGAAACTTCTTTTAACCCATCCTTACATTTTTTTCTTCTCTTACCTGCTTTTGATTTTTATCACCTATTTCTCCGACCTAGCACAATCTTCTACCCTTTTCTTCTTCCTTCCTTATTATGCTTTCTTCACTTTCCAGGTATTCATGTTCTACCACTTTTTCATTCTCCCTAACTCTATCTTCATGCACATAGGTTCATAGGCTCATAGGTTCATAGGTTCATAGGTGGGTGCTATGCTATCTGCCCGAAGGCATTTATAAGCCTAGCCAGAATGTCTTGGCTTTCACCGCCCCCTTAAATTAGTTCCCTGTGCCTCTGTCCAGCAGAGCCACTGAAGTGATCCCCGAGGTAAACTTTCTATTTCCCATCCACTCGTCAAGGTTTCTTTTGAAGAGTGTTAGTGAGGAGCTCTGCCTAATGCAGACTGGGATCTTGTTCCAAAGCATGGGAAGTCTCTGGGACAAGAATCTATCCCTCCTGCACATTGTATTTCTTGTTTTGAGGTGTAGATCCCTAGAGCATGTGGCTCGAGGGGATAAGGTTTTCTTTAGGTGGAGCATGTCCATCAATTCTGGGTTGGACATGGCCTTGTACGTCAGGCAGAGATCACCTCTGAGTAGGCATTCTGCAAGTGAGTATAACTGCAGTTTCTTCAGTCGAGCTGCATAGGGCATCTGTTTGAGGCCATTGATCCTCTTGGTGAGGTACTTCTGTGGTCTTTCCAGCTGTTGCAGGTGTCTTGTAAGGTACATCCCAAATGGGGCATTGTACTCTAAGATGGGTCTGATGAGTGATTAGTAGAGGGGCACAATGACCTCTTTTGATCTGGATGCGAACCCTTTTGTAATTAGGTGGGCCACGTAGAAGGATTTTCTAACCACTTTGGCAATGTGATTATCAAAGGTGAGATTGCTATCTACTTGGGTCCCCAGATCCCTTATTATGTCTTCTGTATTTAGGGGACTACCACCTATGTGGTAGTTTGTGGGTACTTTGTTTTTTCCACAGGGGATGACTATGCACTTTTTGGCATTTAGCTTGAAGCCATGATTTTGACACCAGGTATCCATCTCAGTGAGACCCTTTTGGAGGATGTCTGTGTCAGCCGTTGAGTCAATTATAGCCCCTAGTTTGCAGTCGTCTGCGAACTTGGTCAGCCATAGTCCTCCTGTGCTTGTCTGTACCTCTGAGAAGTATATGCCAAACAGGAGGGGTCCTAGGACTGAGCCCTGGGGAATGCCACTTGTAACCGGTTTAGAGTCAGACCTAGCTCTTGCAACTCTCACCATGTGGGTTCTATCCATGAGCCAGTTGGCAACCCATCTTGTGACTTAGGGGTTTATGTTCAGGTTGGTGAGCTTGTCTATAATACCAGAATGGGGAATGGTGTTGAAGGCCTTAACGAGGTCAAGGTAGGCTGTGTGTACCACCTTTCCCCTCGTCTATCACCTTGGTAACTGTCTCAAAGAAGTCTATTTATTTTTTTATTTATTTATTTGCAGTTGATTTACCAGGATAGTCCATTGGGCCCAAAGAACCCGTTTTCAATGGAGTCCTGGGGAGAAAAGCTCCAGTACAGAAAATTGGGTACATACAAAGATTGCTAAAAATTTATACAAAATGGTAGATAATAGTCATAGGGAGAAAAGCTCCAACACACACAGAATTAGGTTCATACAAGATTGCTAATATTTATAGAAAAGTGGTAGATAAAACATTTAAATTCACAGTTCATAAACATTCAGAACAATACAAACAAAGAGGATTAATGTGAAGTAAAGGAGTTTTGCAGCAGGAACGTAAAGTACCTTAAAGGGTGGAAACAGAGGGAACACAAGCTTTGTTAGATAAAAGTTGGTCCTGTAAGCATATTGGTGGAAGGATGTGATGTATTTATGAGGGGTGGGAGCAAGAGCAATCCCATTGGGAAATTAGATGTGAGTGAAGCTGTTTTTTGAACATGTATTGGTTAGAGGTGGTACGAATGGATGGTGGGAGTGAGTTCCAAAGACGGGAAAGGTTACAGGATAGTAAGTGTTTACCTGGGGGATAAGATGGTTTATGAATTTCCAGTAGGTTTTGATTGTTGGACCTTAAGACTCTGTTTGGTAGGTGCATTTTAAAGGCAGAAGATAGGGAGGGACAAAGAGAGGGGTTGAGAATGAGCTTATGAGCTAAGGTCAGCTGTATATAGATGAGATGATTAGATAGTTCGAGCCAATTTAGTTTTCGGAGAGAGAGACAGTGGTGGGTGGAGGATCTATGGCTATTTGAATTTGGCAATTTTGTTATAACAGGAGGAGAGTTGGTTTTTTAGTGATATCTGAATGTTAGACAATAATGGAGCCCCATAGAGAAGAGAGGGGATAAGAAAGGAGGAAGCGAGAGTGATTTTGGAGGAGCTAGTAAGATACCGATTCTGACGGTAAAGCATACCTAGTTTTTGATGAGTTTTTTTAATATTAAGTTGAAGATGAGAGTTGAAATTAAGCCGGTTGTCGATTAGAACACCTAGTAGCTTAGCTTCAATTACTAGTTCCAAGGGTGAGTTGTCTAGGCTGGTAATAGAGAATGAGTTAGTGTCGAAGGAAGTAGATTTGGAGGGGGTAAATACCATTAGTTTTGTTTTGGAGGCATTGAGTGCTAAGTGATTTGTTTTCATCCAATCTTCAGTAATAGAGAAAGCTTCTTGTGTGAGTTTTTGGAGTGAAGAGGAAGAGGTGGCAGAGCAGATAATGGTAGAATCATCTGCGTATTGGATGATATTAGCAAATGGAATTGATTTGTGGAAATCATTGATGAATATATTAAAGAGGAGGGGACCAAGAATAGATCCTTGGGGAACTCCAGTGGGGGTACTAAGGAATGAGGAAGTGGCCTTCTTCCAAATTACTGCTTGGTGTCTGTTAGATAAATAGCTGGAAAACCAATCTATGGAGGAGGGAGAAAGGTTGTTGTGACAGTTTGGATAAGAGTAGGCTATGTGAGATAGTGTCAAGGCCTTGGAGAGGTCAAGTAATAGGGTAGAGACAATGTGGCTGTGATCACAGCTCTGTTTACAGTCTCAAGAAAGGACAGGAGGGCTGTCATGGTACTATGATGAGGCCTGAATCCATGCTGTGTAGGGGTTAAGAGGTTATTTTCTAACAGATGTGGAAGGAGTTGAAGCTGGATGCACTTTTCTAGAATTTTGGATATAGGGGACAAGATAGCAATAGGGCGGAAGTTGTTGATGTTACAGTTGTTGCCTCCTTTATGGAGGGGGATGATGAAAGCTTGCTTCCACAATTGGGGCACTGTGCATTCATGGATAGAGCGGTTAATTAGAATGCTAATGGGATAGGCAATTGCTTCTGCGGCTATACTTAGGAAGTAGGAGGGGATATTATCCGGAGCGTTGGTGCAGGGCTTCAGTTTTTGAAGAAGTTTTTTTATGGTGGAAGTGGGTATAGGTTTAAATGAGAATGGAGAAGAGTGGGGAGAGAGAGGATTTGAGGAAGATGAGGGTGAAGAGGGGTTTTGAATAGTGGATGTGGTGGAAGATGGACAGTGAGATGAAGAGAATGAGGAGATAGAGGAATTAAGGGAGGGTTATTTGTGGGAGAGGGTAGGGATGATTTAGGTGTAGAGGTGGGGCATGTGAAAGAGGATGTGAGTTTGCTGATAGAGTCAATGAAAAAGGAGTTGAACTGTGTAGCTAGATCTAAGTCTGGGCTATTTGGGTCTGGGTTTGGGGTGTGTGGCTTACTGGGGTTAAGGAGGGTAGAGATCCCCTTCCAGAATCTTTGAGGGTTGGTTTTGTTGTTGTTTTGGAGTGTGAAGAAATATTTCTGTCTATCAGAGATTATCAGCTTTTTTACTTTGTTACGGAGGGTTTTGTATGCGTTATGTTGTTCTGGGGTTTTATTTCTAAGGTAGAGTCCCCAAGTCTACCAGATTTAGGAGGCATGATCTGCCCTTAACAAAGCCAAACTGGGTAGGGTCCAGTGTTTGGAGGTTCCCAATGTCTCTGTTAATGAGTTCCATGATGATGCGCTCCATAGCCTTGCAGACCAAGCGAGTCAGGCTTATAGGGTGATAGTTCCCAGGGTATGTTGTGGCTCCACCTTTGTGGAGCGGAATAACCGTTGCTGTCTGCCACTCTATGGGTATGTAGCCTGTGGAGAGGCTGAGTTTGAGCAGTGTGTTTAGATGAGGGTTTAGTTCATCTTTGTGTTCATGTAGGACGCAACCTGGGACACCGTCCAGTCCCATTGATGCTGTGTTTTTAGCTTTGGAGAGGGCTGTTTTAATCTGAGTGTTTGTGATTTCAGGGACTCTACATTCTTCTGGTATGGTTATGGGCCTTTTTGGGGGTGAGAGGGAGGTGACGTTTGTGCTGAACCTGTCTGCTAGGATGTTGGTGATATCGGTCGGTTCAGTGTATTTTGTGTCATTTTGCACTAACTCCGAGCAGATCTGAGCATTGCCACTTAGATTCTTGACATAGCTAAAGAATGCCTTGTGGTTATCTTTGGAGTCCTTGGCAATTTTTCTTTCAAAGCTCGTCTTGGATGATTTCATGAGGGATTGTAGTTTCTTGCTGATACTGATCAGAGATTCTTCTCTTCTTGGGATTTTACTCTTTTCTGTACTAGTTTCCTCCTTCTATTGTTTTGTACTAGGCTAGCAGCCCTTGCAGGCAATTTCAAGCCTTGCCAGTTTCCCTTTTTGTGCTTAAGTAACCTATCCTATTTGGTTATCGAATGGCCTTACCCATCCTCTGGCCAATAATTATATACTACTCATAATGAGAATAACTGGGATCATACCATAGATAATTCGAGGGGCACTATGCATGGGTTAAAGCATTTATTAGCTGCCTCTGTCCATTATTAGTAAGGGGGGGCACTGTCCTGGGGTAAAGTTTCTGTTTCCCATCCATAGAGCCAAGATGTGCTTATATATCGACAGGGATGAACTTTATTTTATGTGGATGGGGAGTCAGTTCCACAGCAGCAGTATCATCTGCAATATACACCTGTTCCTCCAAACCATTCTGTTGATGTTGAAGAAGAGGTTTAGATTCCCTAGACCAAGTATTTCTGATGCCATTTAACTTGTTGATGTGCAATAAATCTATCAGTACTGGGTTGGAGGATGCCTTCTATGCCAAACACAGGTCACCTCTTAGTCTGTAGGATGTAGCCTTTTAGTAAGGTATCTCTGTGGGTATTCCATTTATTGCATATGTTGCCAAAGGGAGCATTATTCCCAATGACTGGGCTAATGAGGGCTGAGTAAAGGGACACAATGACATCCCTACATCTAGACACAATACCTTTGTTTATAAGCTGTGCTATATTAGGAGCGTTTTACAACAATGGACAAGTTGGTCAAAAGTTAGGTCATTGTCCATATAAGTTCCAAAATCCCTAACAGCTGGGTCAACTCTTATCATGACTTCATTTACAACCTCAGGTTCCACATTATCCTTCACTTCTGAATGTTATTCTTAACTTTTTCCCCATTTCTTCTTTAGTAATAGGCAATCAAACTAATTATAAGTTGCATTTCCATATTTCCAACAAACAGGCGTACAGTTCCTTCTTGAATGTTTATACTCGCCATGCTGCCAACAACTTCCTTTATGACATTTCTATAACCAGTCAGCACAAAAGAACAAAGCTTGGATTCCAACATATTTATTTTTTTAATACCATTCACTATTATCACACTTGAAATATGCAATTTACATATGCTTCAACATTCATAACTATCTTTTAAACCTCATGTACTTTCTGACATACATTTTCAAATAAAATGTTCAACTCTTCATCAAATTACCCACACACACACACACACACACACACACACACACACACACACACACACACACACACACACACACACACACACACACACACTATGCCATCATTTTTCTTTTTAAATGCATATATAAATTTTGAAAATAATTTTCTTACCATGGACTGATAAAATCTTTTTGACATACCCATGCATAATAAAAATGATTTGAATGTCACATTGCAAAATATTTAATTCCCTAAATGTATCAAAACTCTTACATCAATTATATTACATCACAAAGGAAAATGATATTGCCCATTATAAAATATCTGTCAACAATCACTTTTTTAGATGTAATCCTTAACACAGGTCTTCTTCAGAATGGTGATCACCTGCATTGTTCTTGCTGATTTTCTTCTTCCATATTTTCTTTTCTCTTTGGCCATTCGCTGTAACTGTTTCTGCTACGTGTCTGTTTATTCTGAATAACACTTCTTTCATTATTTGACTTTTCTCAAGTGTTATTTTTTAACTTGAAATTTCTCCTCTGGGATCTGAGTCCACCTTGCTGCCTCACTCTGTTGCACTGCTTCCATATCAGAGGGTTCATTTTCACTCATCATTTTTAGTAAAACACTCATATCTAAGGCACCAGATGAAACTATATTCACTTCTTTCTCATTAAGTTTTGTGTCAGACCCTGCAGCACTTCCTGGCCATTCAGGGCTGCTATCTTCCTCGATTCTCATCATCTTGAGCTATGGTAACACTCTTTGGTGTCACTTAGTGGCTCAAAAAGTATCCAAAGTTACCCTTGTGCTCTGTCCAAATTCCTCTTAGTCAATATAAATACCCCCTGAAAAAATACCACTGACCTAGTGGGACTAACCCAGTCAAAGACTGAGGGCCCGATTCCAACAGACTTGCTCTCAGTGTAAGTGATCACGTATGCTGTGTGCAGGTGTTTTTGAATGTGTAAGTCTGTTTACAGATTCATAGGTTCATAGTTTGGTACTAGGCTATCGGCCCTAGGGCCTATACAAGCCTAGCCATAACAATTCCCTGGCTATTTCTTCCCACAGTATTTACTTCCCTGTGCCTTAAATTGATGTAAGTCATTTACACTGAAAGCAAGCCTTTCATAATCATGGTAGACTTACACTAAGAGCAATTCTTTTGGAATCTGGCCCTACATAAAAATAAATGAAAAAAAAATACAAATCTAAGTCAATTAAAGCATTTATATAACTTTTACTCTATAAACTGCTTTCAGTCCATAACATTTATTTATATGCATTTTTATTTGTTAACTAAGTAAACAAGTCATGTCTGGATTCATTTCAGTCATACCACAGACCACAATGGTAAAAATAAATATACTATATATCGATAGTTCAGGGTATGCTATCAACTGCATAGTTTTAGGAGGTGAGAAGGAACAGGCTTACCTGCGGAAAACAAAAGCCAGTTGACATGCACAGTCTGCACACATAAGAGACCAGAGGTTTGAAATGATGCCCAGACCCCGATAAAGTCTTGAGACTGCTGTAAGCATGATAACAAAAGCATTTGGACTATTTTTTTTTCCACTGAGAAGTACATATTAAGTACATTTGTAGTGGCACTTATTTTAGTGTGTTTCTCCTCTTTATCTGAAGTTAAAGCTATTAATTTAACACATTTTTATAATCTGCATTTCTTTTTGGTTTCTCTTCTGGGCCTAGATGTTCTTCTGAGTTTGCTTTAACTAGTCATAACTACAGCCTGTGTTAATTAACCCAGACCCCTGGTTTATTATATCACATGAGTAGTCTGCCATCTCAGTCTTGAGAATGCTGCAAGCTTGATAAAATCTTGACTACATTTTTGAATTCAGTGAATGTACATTTTAAGCAAATTTATAATTGCACTTATCTTACTATTTAAATCAGTTTTGTATGTGTGATGCTTTTCATCTTTAGTTAGAACTATTAACTTAAGGCTCTTTTTAGTCTGCATTGCTTTTTAGTTTCTGTTTTGGACTAGGTATTTTCCCTGAGGTTGGTTCCCTCTCAACCTACCTGTTCCTGTTTTGGTTTTATACTTGTAGGCTTTTGAGCTGCCTGTCCCTATTTTATGGCTTGACCTAGAAGCTGCTCCCACTCTTATCCCTTGGCTAATCATACTGGTTACTGACAGAAGAAACTGGAAGGCCCTTCTCTTGGACTGTTTGTATATTTAGAAATTGGCTTAAAGTATCTATGTGCTCATTGATGCTGGCTTTTCTGCCTTTGATTCACGCTGCAATTATGTGTAGCTAGTTGTTAGACTTGTTTCTGGTACTTTTTTCAGTTTTGGCTAACTAGACTGGGTCTACAATTCTACTGGAAGTAGCCTGGCCAGTTTGAGCTGGGAAAAATACAAGAGAGCTTAAAGTGACAATTACTTGTTGTAACTACTTATTTGTTTCCAATATGTTTTCACTTTTGTCTATCTAAACTGTGTTTATATATTAATAAGGCTGGCACTCCAATTCTAGTGGGAGTAGAAAGGTAATGTGGTCTCTTTGAGTTGGGAAACACACACAGGAGCTTAAAATGGCAATTACTTATTGTATCAAGTTGCTACCTTTTCCCTTTTGGCTAACCACAGTGTGTTTTCATGTTACAAAGACTGGGACTGCTATTCTGGTAGCAGTTGTAAAGTACGTTGGTCATTCCAAGTTGGGAAACACACAGGAAGGCTTAAAGTGAGAATGTTTCATCAGCTAGAGGGCCTCTTAGGGACTTAGTTGGGTATTAATCTGTACTTGAGGGCTACTTTTGCTGTGCTTTTACATTAAGAAGTTCCAGAATAATCCATCTAGAGGCAGAGGGTATTTATCTGGTTAGTTTTCAGCTTTTTCTGTCGGCTATAAATTAGGCACATTTTGGAGGAGCTGTGTACTGCTCAATACCCTGTATAAAAGCAAACCTATAAAGCTAGTACTTAGGACTTTAACCCATAACCCAGAAAGGCTTTGTGCGGAGCTAAGCTTAGGACAGCTAGATAGTGTAGTAAAGCACTAAGATAATAGCACTCTCTAACAATTAGCCTTCAGCCTAGGCACCACTCAGGTGACTCCTGTAAAACTAAGACACTAAACCATAATAGACCAATCCTAATACAAATCCTGGCAACATGGATTTGTGGCCAGTTTGGTAGATATGGACATACTGACACAATGTAGCAATTGTCTCATGCAGTCAGACAGCCTTTTAATCCTTAAAGAAACTAACACAGTATGTGAAAGATATACATGCATTACTTCCTTGGAGGCATAAAAATCTTGCTTACAAACAAGGTTGTCAAAAACACACATACTACATCCTTCACACATACTGCTCACCACACACATGGACCTTCTTATACTGAGGCACTTAAAAGAAACATTGTCAAACCTCAAAGACCTCCTAAGCCATCAAACTGCAACACCTACCCTCAGTAATCATTAAAGCACACTCCAAATGGAACACTTAACATTGCACATAAGCCTACACCCAGTGATCACTGAAATCCTACACCCAATGATCCAGAAGAAAAAAGCTCATAAGGTAAGCAAACACTTTAACTAGTACTCTTGTCATAGGGGATTCCATTGTACATTACACAGTCCTCTCACCAGGCTCAACAAGGAGAAGATAACAATTAGTTGCCTATCTGGAGGTACAATCTGCATTATCATGCACACTGCACGCACTCAAGTTACTGCACCACAGGTACCAATCTGATTCTATCATAGTGCATGTGAGTGTAAATGACCTGAGACATATCTCACTGGAATATATGAAAACAGACATTATGATCTCTCTGAATATCTATCACAGATAAGTACTTGCCTTGCACAAAGTAGTATTCTACTGTCACCAAGGACGATGCCACAGTATCAACAGAAATGATTGACTTTAATAATTAGCTTAGTTTCTGGTTTCACTCAGTGGAATCCAATATCTATCAGCATGGGAGGACAAGGTTTACAGACCCCTTTGCTTTTTCAAGGAAGGTCTGAACCTTTCCTCCTGGGCTTTGGGATCTTTGCTAAAACTTTATCCATCTCCTTATAGCATTTTTTAGGCATTGCCAAAATGGCATAACTGTCAACATAGGAAACATAAAAAAATAAAAACTTAAAGCAGTCTTAAGGTATTACTGCTCAATGCTAGGAGCCTAAACAAGAAACTCCACCCCCTACAACCTCTCATCACTCTGGAGAATGTAGACATCTGTGCTATTACCAAGACTTGGTCTAAAGCCACAGAAAGTACTCTGGCAGTGGAAGGCTACAATACTTCCACAGATCTAGACCAACAGCAGCACAGACAGGGGAATAAAGGTGGAGGTGTCTCAATCTATGTCAGCAGCAAATACAACTCTAGGTTGTTTAAACAGGATGATCATCCGCATCAAAGTCTTCATAGACATTGTTCCCTACCATGTACTGGGGAGCTACATGTCATCCTCTATGACCCAGAAAGGTCACAATTCTTACTTAGACCTACTAGCGGTGCTCACCATCCAACCAAATACCTTATTCATGGGAGACATTAACTACCCCTCTTTAGATTAAGAAACATTCACTGCCTCTAACTCACAGGCACAATGTTTCCTGAACTTTATCAACACAATGTGGAGCAGATAGTGCACTCTCCATCCATAGGATCAAACATATTGGACCTAGTTCTCATCAACAAAGCTGTCTGCCTTGAAATAACAATCAAGAAAACCAAACTAAACCCATAACAGTTATGAACTATATTAAAGAAAATTACATTCTATTAAGTCATGGTGTGACAAAATTCACAGCTCACCCAAACAAAAGAACACAGCTACCTATGCAGAATTATTTTCAGAAAACCTGTACAAACATAAATGGCTGCATTGAGGCTGCTGAACCTACGAAAGGAAAGCCCAGATCTAACATCAAAAACAAATCATACTGGTGGAATCCTTACATTAAATGGCTATATAATAAAAGAAAAAGTAATGGCCAAAATCAGAAAGAGAAACTCTCACAGAGACAAGAGCTCTCTTATTCAACTAAACAAGAAATTGAGAGGTCTAATAAAGTCCAAAAAGGCCAATTATGAGGTTAGGATAGCCTCCCAGGCTAAAGAAAATCACAAGACCTTCTTCAGCTATGTCAGGAATCTTAAAGGTAATACTCAGTACTGTACAGAACTGGTGGTAAATGGCACAACCTTCACTAACCAGCATGACATAGTAAGTCTACTGTCTGATACATTTAGCTCTCACTTTACCCCCACTACTCCAGCTACCCCCTACAAAATCCCTTCTAGCATACCCCCATGTAGATCAATGTGTGTGTGTGTAACTTTAAAAAGCTGTCCAAGGGCTTGCACAAGTGTATAAATACTGAGCACATGCGAGCCTGACTGCCATTTTGTAGTAAGCTGTTGAGATGTAAGCATGTATGTATGTAAGGTCTGTCTTTTAATCAGTTCATTTATATTTTATGATGCTGTTATCCATGCTGATATGTTTCTAAGTATTAAAGCATCTAAACAAAATATCCTACCTGGTTGTCATCTGTGTTAAAGAGGGACAACCAACAAGGTGTCAGAAGCGTCATGTCTAAAATGACTTAAACTAGACTGGAATCCAAATTTTTCAGTTTGAGATCGACAGGCACTTAGTTGGAACTGGAGGAATATAGAGGAGTGAATCATCCATACAATGAGCATACTTCGCAAAACAGGTCAGAAACGAATTTCAGATATTAAAATTTGCTTTGCACTATTTCTTATTCATCAAATATGAAACAAGGCATACAGAACATTCTAAATGATATTTGCATAAACCATGTCCAATATTGATAAAATATTCAAATTATTACAGAAAATGTTTGAAATAAAGTCTGAATTGCATAAAATGAATAAAATAAGGGAAGTGACTGCATTTTTCAATACATGCCTAGCAAATCCATATTTTCGTATTTATCAAAGATATCCGAGTTATAAGTGTATAAAGTGTTTTCATGTTTGTGCAGGTTACAATAAAGTTATTTCATAGAATGCAGCCATTACAGAGCATATTTCGCAAAGTACAGTATTTTGAAGAGTTTATTGTGCATTTGAATATTATTACAAGCTCACAAAACAGTTTGTTCATACATAATTACAAGGGCAATATTTTTCCGTGTGTTTGTACATACTTTGTGGGTATGGCAGATCAGACAGATTTCAAAAACCTAATGCACTTGTGTTTGACAATAATATTGCAGAGAACTGGAGTGTTTGAGTAAGAGTACAACATTTTCATACAGGCTGCATTTTCTGATAAAGATGATTGTACAAAGGCATTTATTCTGCTTAATTTAGCTGGGTGAGAAGCCATAGAAAGGGAACGTTCACTTGTGTATGCACCTGCTGTCTATACCGGAGAGAGGGAACACTGTTATATTGTTGTACATGCTGAGTCAATGGAGGACCCTGAGTGCTTAAAACGTAAATTTAGAGAAATGTGTAACCCCCAGACAAATGCTACAGTGGAAAGGCACTTATTTTACACAAGGGATCAAAAGCCTGGTAAACATTTGCAGCATATATAACTGACTTGAGAAATAAGGCTAAAATGTGCAGATTTGGTGATTTAAGGGATGAGTTCATAAAGAACATACACTGTGTGGTATAAAAGATTATGCTGTGAGAAAGATTTTGCTTTGTGTAAGGCCACAGAGATTTATCAGAAATACGAGCTCACAGAAAAGCCCACAATATGCTTATAAATGAGAACAGCTCTAGAAGGCACAATGACAAAGCTCATCTATAACTTTATTTTGCTTTCACTGCTTGTTCTTAAAAATACTTAATTGCATTTATTCTGCTGCATTTATTACTACTTGTTAGTAGCCTGATTAAATTGTAACTGTTATTCTAAGATTTTGGTTGAAGCACTTGGGCTTCAGACCAGTTGTTTTACATTAAGAAGGTTTGTGGTCTGCACTGTTGTGGCAAGACAGGTAGCTTACATCCTTCTAAGTTGGGAGTTGCTGACTGAAGGCTTAGTGTCTGTTATTCTAAAAGTGTATTAGTTCTGGTTTAAGCACTTGGGCTTCGGGCCAGTTATTTTACATTACAAAGGTACGGTCTGCACTCTTGTGGGAGGAAAGGGTAGATTCTGCCCTTCTGAGCTGGGAGTTTCTGGTTAAAGGCTTATTGTGCCTGCTTATTTGAACTGTTTCTTTCTGAAATCAGTATGCCTTGTTTACTTTAGCATAGACTAAATTCAGACCTACTGAATCTAGCTTTGTTTGTATAACCTGAGCTCTACTCCAGATCATCTTTTTTTGGAGAAGGTTCTCCTGCACCCTAGTGGCAGGACTGTGCAGTTAGAACTTGTCTGATCGAAGACTGTTGGAACGGTGCTCAGTTTTTAGCTTTTTATTGGTTAATTGGTTAATTTGTTTAAATCAGTTTGCTCATTTGCTACTGTTATATTAAAAAAATACATTTTATGCATCGCCGCTTAGCTAGGGTTAAACTATTCCTGGCACCATAAAGTCTGCTCTTCAAACTTTCCCTTAGAACTAGCCAGTTTTTTTAGTTTTAGCACTCAAATCTGTTTCTTTGAGCTCAGCACTTGTTCAGAACTCGTTGTAAGCACTAAATAAGCTACAAATTAATGCAGCACTAAACTTTCCTCACTTGTCTAGAGGAAAACAGTTTTTAGTACTTAATAAATAAACACCTATCCAGGCATGTCTTAGGGTCAGCTCCCAGCGTTTTCTCCTGTCTGCCTGAGGAATCTGGGCATCTTGGGGCAATGCAGCAACTGCCTCATGTACACAGACAACCCTCTCCTCCTATCACCCAACACTACAACCTGTGAGAGATGCACTTATATAGCCAAACTAGAATCAAAGTTCTCTTCGACCAAGACTGGACTAGACAGTCAAGAGGAGAAGGTAAACACTTGCACCACACCACACTCATCACATAGTCCCTCAAAACCTACACTATCAAAGCACACACATAGAAACACAAAACACACAACTACATTCATGGAGGCTCTCAATAAAAATCTGCTCAAGCAACAGAGACCTCCAAAGCAAAAACGCAAGCAACCTCCACTCCCCCAACACAACCCAAATGACACATAGCCCACAAACTCAGTGTGCCACTCAACCACAGCCCATAAGGCATAACAACATACCCACACTCTGGTTATAGGTGACTCTATAGTCAGGCACACTGATGTTCTACTCACCAGGCTAAACAAGGAAAAAGTTACTGTCAGCTGCCTGTTGGGTGCCAGGATCCGCCACATAATGTATGCACTCAGGTCACTCCACAACAAGTACAAGTATGACTCTGTCATTTTCCATGTTGGTGTGAATGACCTGAAGAAATAATGATTATTTATTTATAATTCCTTCAAATCCAGACCGGTTTCGGCTATTCAGCCTTTATCAATGAATACAATAAAGTTTTTTTTGAATGAAATGAAGCAGCCTGCATTTATACTAGTCTCTGATTACCTGGAAGCAATATTACAGCACCACCCAGTGGCTGGAGTAACAAAGTGCATGTTCCATGGTGCTGTAATATTGCTTCCAGGTAATCAGAGACTAGTATAAATGCAGGCTGCTTCATTTCATTCAAAAAAAACTTTATTGTATTCATTGATAAAGGCTGAATAGCCGAAACCAGTCTGGATTTGAAGGAATTATAAATAAATAATCATTATTTCTTCATTACTGCATGTTCACTATCATTTTTTGCTGGTCGTTGGTGGTTTACATTGTTGGCTTGACCCTGCATGCCATCCTTGCGGAGCGTATGGTTGTTTGTGAATGACCTGAGACATACCTTCCTAGACTATAGAAAAAGAGACATGGAGGAGCTCTTCAATCTTGTAGCCCAGGCAGGTATGACCCTAGCCCTGAGTAGCATCCTGCCATCACCCAGAATGATACCACAGTACAAGGACAAAATGATTGACTTCAACAATTGGCTAAGCTTCTGGTGTCATTCTAAGGGAATCCAGTATCTGTCTGCCTGGGATGACATGATCGACAGGCAACGATACTTTGCCAGAGATGGCCTGCACCTGTCGCCCTTGGGATTCTGGATACTGGCTAAGGCTCTTGCCACCCATATAGTGCCTTTTTTAGGCAAGGTTCAAATGACAAATTCACCACCGTAACAGGTACATGCAAGTAAAATCTGAGGGTAATGCTACTCAATCCTGTATGTCTAAACCTCAAAATGCATTCACTCATGGCACTCCTTAAAATGGAGAACATCGACATCTGTGCAGTGACAGAGACCTGGTTCAAGACTCCAGAGAGCACCCCTGCATTATCAGGCTATAATTAATACCACACCTTTCGGCCACCTAACCTGGACCGAAACACTAAAGGCGGAGGCGTGTCCATATTTATTAAGGATCGCCACACCTCCAGGCTAGTTGCTCAGCATAATGCATCTGAGATTATCCAAGTGCAACTAACTCTGGGCAAAACCACAATCCAAATTGTAACTTGCTACAGATCCCCCACCATGCCCCAGGATTCCCACTCCACATTTTTTTATACACTGGAAAATATTACGGTACAACCCAACACACTAATAATGGGCGATTTCAACTACCCCTCCATAAACTGGGAAAACTACGCATATAACAAATCTTTTGCTCAATATTTTCTGGAATTCATAAATTCCAAAGCCTTGGATCAACTTATCCATACCCCCACTAGGGGCAGCAATATCCTAGACCTGGTCATTACCAACATGGTTAACTGGAATTCCACAACAGAGGTCAATTCCTCACTGGTCAGATCTGACCACAAGATTATCACCCTAGACATCCCCACCCCACCCCCCATTAGGGAAACCATTGTAAAAAATTTCTCCAAAGCCAACTTCACGCTTGTTAAGACAGAAGTGGCAAACTTTGCGACACCCATGCAGATGGACAATAGAGGTATGACTGCTGAATCTTACACAAATGCACTTTATAAACACTTTACACGAGTGCATGGCTCATGCTATCCCTAACAGAACCAAGATGAAAAGCCAAGAGCACAGCATCCATGGGACCTGACAATATCCCAGGCTGTGTTCTATACAAACTACAGAATGAACTGGCACCCCACCTAAGCACCATGTTCATAGGTTCATAGGTTCATACTAGGCTATCTGCCCTAGGGCATTTATAAGCCTAGCCAGAATGTGTTTGGCTTTCGCCACCCATTTTAAATTTATTTTGCTATGCCCTTTTTCGAGGTTAGTATACTGTGCCTCTGTCTAACAGTGACACAGAAGTGATACCTGGGGTAAACCTACGATCTCCCATCCACTCATCAAGATTCCTCTTGAAGAGAGTCAATGAGGGACTCTGCCTAACCTGGACTGGGATTTTATTCCAGAGTGAAGGGAGCCTCTGGGTTATGAATCTGTCCCTCCAGCATGTCCTATTTATTTCAGTGCTGAGGTTCAAGTCTCTCGAGCGCGTAGCTTGTTGTGATTTGGATTTTCTGAGGTGCAGCATGTCCATTAATTCCGGATTGGACATGGCTTTATACGTCAGGCACAGATCGCCTCTAAACAGGCGGTATGCCACTGAGTAGAGCTGGGGTTTCTTTAACCAGGTAGCATATGGCATCTGTTTGAGCCCTTTGATCCTCTTGGTGAGGTACTTTTGGGGTCTTTCTAGTTGCTGCAGGTGTCTGGTAAGGTACATCCCAAAAGGGGCATTGTACTCAATTATGGGCCTGATGAGGGATGAGTAAAGAGGCACGATGACCTCCCCTGATCTAGATGTGAATCCCTTCATGATTAGGTGGGCTATATAAAATGTTTTTCTAACCACTTTGGCCACGTGGTTGTCAAATGAGAGATTGCTATCAACTTGGGTCCCCAGGTCCCTAATTACTTCTTCTGTACTTAATGGATTACCACCTATGTGGTAATTTGTGGGCACTTTGTTTTTACCAAAGGGATGACTATACACTTTTGGCATTTAGCTTGAGGCCATGGCTCTGGCACCAGTTGTCTGTTTCTATGAGGCCCTTTTGGAGGATGCTTGTGTCGGCTGGAGAGTCGATTATGGCGCCCAGTTTGCAGTCATCTGCGAACTTGGTCAGCCACAGTCCTTCCGTGTTGGCCTGTACCTCCGAGAAATAAATACCGAACAAGAGAGGTCCCAGAACTGAGCCTTGTGGGACACCACTTGTAACTGGTTTGGAGTCTGACATGGCTCCAGCAATTCTAACCATGTGGGTTCTGTCCTTGAGCCAGTTTGCAATCCATCTAGTGACATAAGGGTTTATATTTAAGCTGGTGAGCTTATCTATAATGCCAGAGTGGGGTATTGTATGTTCAATCATAGCCTCACCTCAGGCCTTGTGCCCACTGAATAGTTATCCCACTCCACAAAGGGAGAGCCACCATGGACCCTGGGAACTACCAGCCCATTAGCCTAACGAGCCTGGTCTGCAAGTATCATCATGGAACTTATAAACAAAGACATTCATAATCTCCAAACTCTGGACCCCACCCAGTTTGGGTTTGTAAAAGGCAGATCATGTCACCTAAACCTGATAGACTTCTTTGAAGCAGTCACCAAAGCCGTAGATGAGGGTAAGATGGTTCATGCAGCCTATCTAGAGCTCGCCAAGACTTTTGACTCCATCCCACACTCAGGAATTATAGATAAACTCACTAAACTAGGTATAAATCCATATGTCGCAAGATGGGTTGCCAACTGGCTCACTGACAGGACCCACACTGTGAAAGTAGCAGACTCCAACTCTGACTTCAGACCAGTGACAAGTGGAGTACCACAGGGTTCAGTCCTGGGTCCTGTCCTGTTTGGTATCTACTTTTCGGAAGTACAGGCTAACACAGAAGGTCTTTGGCTAACGAAGTTCACTGATGACTGCAAACTAGGAGACATAATTGAAACTCCTAACAATGTGGACATCCTACAAAAGAGTCTTACTGACACAGATGCCATGGCCTCAAGCTCAATGCCAAAAAGAGCATTGTCTTTCCCTTTGGTACAAACTCTGTACCCAATTGGTACCACATAGGTGGTAGTCTACTTAACACCAAAAGTGTGATAACAGACCTTGGGACACAGGTGGACAGTAGTCTCTCCTTTGATAATCACATTGCCACAGTAGTCAGGAAATCCTTCTATGTGGCACACCTCATCACAAAAGATTTCTCATCCAGGAAAAAAGAGGTAATCGTTCCTCTCTACTCATCACTCATTAGACCCATTATAGAGTGCAATGCGCCTTTTGGTATGTACCTCACAAGACATCTACAACAACTGGAAAGGCCACAGAAATACCTCACAAAGAGGATTACCGGCCTCAAACAGATGCCCTACACAGACCGTCTCAAAAACCTCCAGCTTTACTCCATCGCATATCGCCTACTCAGAGGTGATCTCTGCCTAACATACAAAGCTATGTCAAACCCAGACCTATTGGACATGCTCCACTTAAAGAAATCCCAATAACTCTGAGCTACACGCTCTAGGGACCTGAACCTTGCCACCACAATAAACAGAACGTGCTGGAGGGATAGATTCCTGTCCCAGAGACTTCCCATACTCTGGAACAAACTATGTACCTATTTCAAGCAAAGCTCTCATTAGGACTCTTCAGGAAAACTCTTGATGATTAGATGGGAAATAGGAAATTCACCCCAGGGATCACCTCTGTGGCTCTGCTCGACAGGGGCAGAGGAAAATAATTTTCTTGGCTGGCGAAAGCCAGGGTACCTTTTTGGCTAGGCTTATATAGGCCCTAAGGCCAATAGCCTAGTACCTACCTATGAACCTATGAACCTATACAGCACATAGTAAAAAAAAAAAACAGGTCCAAGCACATGGCACCAACTGTAACCTCTGCAGCTCTCATTGGTAAACCTCAGAACTTTCCAGCAAATTCCAGAGTTTGCACAGTCTCAGTAAATCATAAGAGTGAGTCAGCAAGCTCAAAGCATGGGCCCCAACCCAGTATCATTGCCAACTGTTGTACTTGTGGTTGAAATCATGAATCTAAAAGGGAGAAATGTTTAGTTTTTTATCAGCAATGTCACAAATCCAATAAATGGAATCATTCCAAAAGGTTTTCTAAATCAAAAGGCCCACATTCTTTTATTAAAATGGAACATTTTAAGAAATGAGTTGATGGTGGATGGTGTCAGCGCTTCATGAAACAGTCAATGCAGTAGATTTAATTGCAAAGAATGTAGTATTTTGTACTGTCCAGATAAATTACAAACCTGCAGAGCTCAATGTTGATACAGGTTCCAAGTGCAATGGTATGTCAGCAAAAACATTTTCTAGAGTGTGTCATGGTGAAAGGCTTGATTTGACAAGGTGTGCGAAGCTTGTTGCTTATGGAGGTGAAGAAATTCAGACTGAAGGCTCAGTAGTGCTTTCATGTTACTCTGCTGGAAGAAGCTACAACTTGTTATTTTATGCGGTCAAGAGGCACATCCAGTCATTACTAGAGCTCAGAGACAGTTTGCAAAGGGGACTGCTATTGTTTAATAAGGAAGTCCACCATGATAGCTTAAAAGACCGCTAATCTAATTTCATCCAGTACATTTCTTCTACATATGCTGATCTTTTCAAAGACAAACTAGGGAAGCTTCCAGTTGTGTACTCCATGACGTTAGACCCAGCGGTCAGTCTAGTTATCAGGCTAGCATGTAACATTCCAATATTCATGCAGGACAGAGTCAAAGCTGGGTTAGATAAAATGGTGCAATAAGGTGTGATTTGTCCAGTAGATGAACCAAATGAATGGGTATCTTCCATGGTGGTAGCTCATAAGAAAAGCTAAGATGACATCAGAATATGTACTGATCCATAAAATTTTTAACAAAGGGCTAAAAAGACCTCATCATCCAATGTGCACAGTTGATGAAGTTGCAGCCTTAATGCCAAATGTGACTATATTTTCTGTCTTAGATGCAAAGAGTTCATTTTGGCAAATTCTGCTTGACAAGAAATTATGATTGCTAACTATGTTCAGTACTCCGTTTGGCAGGTACAGATTTTTGAGAATGCCATTTGGGATAAATTCTGCAAATGAAGTCTTTCACTATGCAATGGAGCAAATTTTTTTCTGGGTATCCTTCTGCTATTATAGTAGACGACATACTGGTAGGAGGTCAAGATGAAGCTGACCATGACAGAACCCTCAAAAAAGTTCTAGAAAGAGCATGTCAAATTAATATTAAGCTCAGTCCACAGAAATGCAAATTCAGGCTGCAGCAGGTTACTTATGTTGGTCATTTATTTACCGGTTCAGGCTTAAGACCAGACCTTTCCAAGCAAGCAGCCATTCTCGAGATGCCAGCTCTAGACAATATTCAATCCCTGCAATGTTTTCTTGGCATGGTTAACTATCTAGACAAGTTAATTCCAGACTTGAACTAACTCTCAGCACCACTCAGAGAACTGACACATAAAGATGTATCATGGTCTTGGTTAGAGCAACACCAAAGAGCATTCAAAGTCCTGAAATAGAGAATTCCAAGTCCACCAACTCTCAGATACAATGACGTTTACAAGCCAGTTACACTTTCCTGTCATGCTTTGAAATTTGGTCTATGTGCAGTCATTCTACCATTCTACAATATGAGTAACTTGTTGCCTATGCATCACGAACACTTATCCAAACTGAGATGCAGTATGCCCAGATCGAGAAAGAGCTTTTGGCAATTGTGTTTGCATGTTCAAAGTTCCATGATTATGTTTATGGTTGACCTATCCAGATCAAAACAGACTATCAACCTTTAGTCACTATTTTGAGAAAGCCCATGCATTCAGCTCCAACCACACTGCAATGTATAATGCTGAGATTACAAAAGTATAATTTCACTTTCATCTACAAGAAAGACAAACTTCTTTATCTTGCTCATACATTATCCAGATCACCCAGAAACACCACAGAACAGCATGAGAATGAGAACCTTGATTTTGAAGTCATGGAAGTGAGACATTTTTCTTCTATATGTCTTGATAAGCTGAGAGATCACATAGCCACAAATCCAGTTTTACAAAGGCTCAACCACTTTATCAATCAAGGATGGCCATCAAAGCAATCTACTTTACCTCAAGATGTGCAATCTTATTTTCCATACAGAGATGAGATTTTGTATGAAAAGATATCATTATGAAAGGTCTGAAAATAATTGCTCCAAAGTCCTTGCAACAAGAGTACATTACTATCTTGCATCATGATTGCCCAGGAACTGGCTCTAAAGGGCGAGAGGTCTAGTATTTTGGCCTTCTATGTCACAAGACATTGAGAGAGCACTTTCATATTGCTCCATGTGCAACAGTACAAAGCTACATCAACAGAAGGAACCACTTCAGCTAAAACAGATTCCTGAACTACTTTGGTCAATAGTAACCACCGACATCTTTGAGTGTAATGGTCAACATTATTTGGTGTTAGTAGACATTGACTCCAATTGGTTCGAGATGACCTACTTCCTAATCTTGCATACAGTACTGTCATTACTAAGATGAATCATCATTTTGCAGTGCATTAAACAAAAAAAAAACTCTTCACCGGCAACTGAAGAGAGAGTGCCTGTAACTGGAAGATATTTATCCATTTATTCATTTATCCATTTATCCATTTATTCATTTATTTATCTATTTATTTATTTATTTGCTTATTTGATTGTTTAACTATACATATATTTCATTCACTTATTTATTTATTCATTCAGGCAATATTTAATTTTAAATATTGCTGTAAAGCAGTCTATAATAGAACAATGTTCGACACATAGGTTATTATGTTTTGACACTGAATATGTTTTGACATTGAATGCGTTTTAAATGTGCTTTATCCAGTTTGCAATATTATGCAGTTTACTTCAGTTTTGTTTAATTTAACTTATACTATTTTTAAAAACACTCGTCGTCAGTATCAATGTTCAGAGTTTTTAAATTCACATTGATTATTAGGATTCAGTATGGTGTATGAACATGTTAGTGTTTCTGGGCATTCAGGTCCTCTTTAAATGGAATGCAGTATCTTAAAACATTTTAATTACTTCAATCAGCCCATACTAACTTTTTAATTGGAAAATCATTTGAGTTGCTTGTTTTAATTTGGCGCCCTTTCTTGATTTATCTGTATAAATAGATGTCTTGAACTTTATATGTATTGTCTGATGAAGCGTGGTGGTGACCACGCGAAAGCGCTCACAATAAACGTTTTTGGTCTTTTTAAACTGGATTATTTGTTACTTACTGCAAGAAAGTGATTCTACTGTTCCTGATTGAATGACCTTTTGTTACATTCTCAATGTTCATTGCATGTTGATGCTTAATGCATACTGAGTAAGCGACGCTACTGTTCCTGATTTACTGCCTTACCGTTGTATTTTTTGCGAGCCATAAGTCCGGGCTGGATATATCAGGACTTCACACAGTTTTCGTGGTGAGAGAGCCTGGTTGTTTCTTCATTTTGCAGTGCATGGTAGTCCGCACAAAGTTTTTTCTTGCAATGGCATGCAGTTTAGAAACGAACAGTTCAAAAGATTTGCCGAAGAATGGGACTTTACTCATGTCATGAGTAGCCCTGAATACCCACAGTCAAATAGTTTGGCAGAATGTGCAGTTCAAAGTGCAAAACAATTGCCAGAGAAGTCAAAATGAGAGAATACTGATGTTTTCTTGAATCTCAGAAATGTTCCTCATGATAAACATGTTGGTTCACCTGCTCAGAGACTTCTGTCGAGACAAACCAGAACGACATTACCAATCAGTAGTCAATTGTTGGTTCTATGTATCAAGAACTACAGGTCAGTGAAAACCAATCTGTTGAAGAAGTATTTAACACAGAAGTTCTACTATGATAAGACCACCAAACTGCTCAATCCATTATGAGAAGGAGAGGTGGTAAGGATGCAAATGTCCAGAGATTATGATCGAATTGGTGTCATGAAGAATATTTGCCCAGAGCCAAGATCATACATTGTAGAATCACAAGGAACAGAGTTTAGGTGAAATCAGAAACATTTGAGACTGGTATCCGAGCCTATACCACAGCATTTAGCTTGTGAGAAAGACTCTTAGGTTCATAGGTTCACAGATGTTTAGTAAGCTAATGACCACAAGGGCCTTTTTAAGCCTAGCCATGCATCCCAAATCTCTGACAAGTTCTGATACCCTTGATAAGTGTAAGCATGGGCCTGGGAGATGAATCATTTACAGGTTACCTATTTGCAATAGAGACACAGGTGCCAAACTAGGGATGAATTTCCATTTTCCCATCCAGTTGTCCAAGTTGCACTTGAATTGGGTTAGGGAGAAACTCTGCTTCACATGGATGGAGAGCCTGTTCCATAGATGGGGTAGTCTCTGGGATACATACCTATCTCTCCACCAGGTCCTATTTATATCACAGGCAAGGTTTAAGTCTTTAGAATGGGTAACTCTGGTACTGTTTGTTTTCTGGATATGAAGGAGGTCTATCAGAGTGGGGTCTGACAATGCCCTGTATGCCAGGCATAGATCTCCACTCAAAAGCCTGTAGAGATAGAATACAGGGATAGGGCCTTGAGGCAGTCTGCATAGGACATATTACTTATGCCCTGTATTCTTTTAGTGAGAAACCTCTGTGGACATTCCAGTTGTTGGATATGCCTGGTTAGGTAGATACCAAAGGGGGCTTTGTACTCAAAGATAGGTCTGATTAATGCTGAATACAGTGGAACAATAACTTCCTTGGACAAAGATGCCATACCTTTGTTTATAAGTTGCACAGCATAGAATGATATTCTCACCATTGTAGACTCATGATGATCAAAGGCTAGATTACTATCTATGTGTGTCCCTAAGTCCCTGACTACTGGGTCAGCTCTAAGGGGTGTGTTGTCAACATGATAGTTACCAGGGATGGATGACTTCCCAAAGGAAACTATTTTGCATTTCTTGGCATTTACTTTTAGTCCATGGCTCTGACACCAGTTTGTCTGTGTCAGCCCCTCCTAAAGAACATCTGTGTCAGTGTGAGATTCAATGACAGCTCCTAATTTGCAATCATCTGCAAATTTAGTCATCCAGAGACCACTGACATTGACCTTGACTTCTGAGAAGTAAATGCCAAACAGGAGTGGTCCAAAGACTGATCTCTGAGGGACTCCACTTGTGACTTGTCTTTTTGTAGAGGTGAACTCCCCAATTCTAACTTCCCAGGTCCTGTCTGTGAGCCAGTTGGCTATCCACCAGGTGGCATATGGGTTTGTACCTAACCTCTTGAGTTTGTCAACAATGCCTGAGTGGGGTATTGTGTCAAATGCATTGGCCAGGTCAAGGTAGGCAGTGGGAATGATTTTGCCCTCATCAGTTCATTTGGTGACCTTCTCAAAGAAGCCCAGCAGGTTGAGTATGCATGATCTGCCCTTGACAGAACCAAACAGGGTTGGGTCCAGTGTCTGGAGGTTTACTATATCTTTATTGATCATCTCCATGATAATTCTTCCCATAGCTTTACATATAAGACTAGTGAGACTTATGGATCTGCAGTTTCCAGGGACTGTAGATGGCCCACCTTTGTACAGAGTGATGACTGTTGCCTTTCTCCATTCATAAGGCAGAAAGCCTGTTTGGAGGCTACAGTCAAATAGTAATTCCAGAGGCCTTGATAGGTCATGTTTCATGCTATTTAAAAGGCATCCTGGGATATTGTCTGGACCCATTAATGCAGGTCTTAGAGAGAGCATTAAGGACCTGTTCTCTAGAGATAGTAGGGGGAAGTTATATTTGATGATATTTACTGAGGGAAGGTTGAGGGGGAGAGAGGAGTAAAGTTGGATCTGAATTTATCAGCTAGGAGGTTTGCCATATCTTCTGGCTCAGTATAGGTGGCTCCATTTACAATGAGCTCTGCACAGAATTGTGTATTGCCTTTGAGGTTTTGGACATAGCTAAAGAATGCTTTGTGGTTGTCCTTGGCCTGGGAGGCCAAACTTACCTCAAATTTGGCTATGGTAGACTTTATTTGTCCTCTGAGTTGTTTGTTTAGTTTGATGAGAGTGCTTTTATCCTGCTGGGTGCTGCCCCAACTAATTTTTGCCATGATTTTCTTCCTCCTGTTATACATCCAGTTGATTTTGTGATTCCACCAGGGTGGCTTGTTTTTTGAGTTAGTTCTGTACTTCTTCCTGCTGGGTACACCTGCCTCTGTGCAGCTATTAACATGCTTGTACAGGGTTTCTGTGAACAGTTCTGCAAAGGCAGAAGTGTTCTCAGGGTTTATGGGGACTTGAAATGTTGCCAGCTTCTCACTTAATAGCAGGAGGTTAGCCTTAGAATAGTTCCTGAATATTCCCATCTCAGAGTGAGTTGTCCAATGTTCAAATTCCAGAGGAAGTTTTAGAGAATATTCCCATTCCTGTGACAAATCCAGAAGTTCCTGATACGAGTTGTTCTCTGAAGACTGTCCCTGTTGCTAAATTTGATCCAGATTGTTATGTTACGAGATTTGGCCATATCTCTAAACCATGTAGCAGATACACGGCAACTTGGACATGAACATTGTGTTTTGTTTCTAATGTCTATAATAATGCATGTCTAACTCTAATATTGTTTTTAAAAAGGGCAATCTTTTTAAGAGGGAGGATGTAGATCAATGTGTGTGTGTGTGTATCTGTAAGAAGTTATCCAAGGGCTTGCACAAGTATATAAATACTGAGCATGTGCAAGCTAGACTGCCATTTTATAGTAGGCTGTTGAGATGTAAGCATGTATGTATATATGTAAGGTCTGTCTGTTAATCACTTTGTTTATATTTTATGATACTGCTATCCATCCTGATGTACTACTATGTATTAAAGCATCTAAACAAAATACCCTGTCTGCTTGTCATCTATGTTAGAAAGGGAGAAGTGACACCCCCCAACTATCAACAGGGAACAGATCCTGGAGGTGTTCACTATGGCCATAAACACTGCTTCAGTGAGCCTGACATTATCCCCAGTTGCTTCCTAAATAGCCTCAAACATGGCCTAATGGGACCACTTGAGATATTCTTCAACTACAGCCTAAAAAAATATTAAATGCCAGGTGAATGGAGGGCTGCAATGGTCATCCCTCTTCAGAAGGGTGGACCATCAACTGACTCCGGTAACTACATACCCTTCAGTGTGACAAGTTTAATATGCAAAGCTATGGAATGAGTTATGACGGAAATGATCAACAAGGACATCAGAAACCTACAAACACTGGACCCATCCCAGTTTGGTCTTTTTAAAGGAAGGTGTTGCCTACTCAACCCATCAGAGTTCTTTGAGAGAGTCATCATGGCTATGGATGAGGGGGGAAATGGTGCACACCGCTTACCTTGACCTGGCAAGGCATTAGATACAAAACCTCACTCAGGTATTGTTGACAAACTCTCTGAAAGAGGCATAAATCCCTACATAACTCACTGGACTGCCAGCTAGCTCATGGATAGGACCCAAAAAGTCAGGATCGGTAAGACCACCTCCACCCGTGAGGCTGGTCACCAAGTACCCCAGAGCTCTGTTCTGGACCCATTCATGTTTGGCACCTACTTCTCAGGGTTAAGGCTAATGTCAAAGGCATGTGGTTCACCAAGTTTACAGCTGACTGTAAATTGGGAGCTATCATAGATTCCCCCCCAACACCACCATCTTACAACAGAGTCTAACAAAACTAGTGACTGGTGAGAAAGCTGTGGATTAAAACTCAGTGCAAAAAATGCATTATCATGTAATTTGGGAAAACATCTACTCAAGCTAATTACTTCAGCAATAAAATACCCCTAAGAGCTGACCTGATGGTTAGGGAACAAATGTAGACAGTCATCTGGTGTTTGACTAACGTATAGCCAGGATAGTAAGAAAATCATTCTGGGCCGCCCAACTCATAAGCAAGGGTATGGCATCCACGTCCACGGAAGTAATAGTATCACTCCACTTAGGACTTATCAGATCCCATTTTGTTTGTACCTACTGAGGCATTTACAAATGTTGGAACACCCTTAAAGGTTCCTCACCAGGAGAATCCGGGGTATGAAGAGACTGTCCTACACAGATCATCTAAAGGTCATATCCATGTACTCAGTCTTTCACAGGTTACTGAGATTACATCTATGCCTGGCATATAAGGTGTCCTCAGATCCAGTACTGATGGATTTCTAACACATCTGCATGACAAACAACAGCAGAAGCACTAGATCCAAGGACCTGAACTTTGTCTGCAACATAAATAGAATCACTGGAGCGACCAATATGTATCTCAAAGGATCTCTCCACTATGGAACAAGCTCCCCGTCTACATGAAGAAGAGTTCATCCCTGATCCTGTTCACAAGAAACCTTGATCATTGGATGGGAAATCGGAGATTCACCCCCAGTCCGGCCCCCATGTCTCTTATGAACAGAGGTCAACAGTAAGTAAATTAATCTCCAAATAACATACCCCACTACACATAACCCTTATCTACTTCTTTACTAACATATCCCATCATATAGGCATCCAAGGGTCTCTGGTACAAATCTGGGTTGGTTTGCATGACTAGGCTTTAAAAGACCCTGGTGGTCATTAGCCTAATATGAACCTACGAACCTATAAGGCAAAAATTTTTATTGCTAAGCATCTCTGTAGATTTACAGTACATGGTGCTCATATGATCATAACACAGAAGAGTACAGCAATACATGCCTGCATTAAACACATAAACACAGCAACTCAGCTTATCAACTGTCATCTGACAAAAAATGGCAAACAGAGTAAAGTCAGTTGTACGGAGTATTTGGCAAAAGCTTTCATTAATACTTTAATTGCATGCACAAAGATTCAGCTGACAGAATATGTCACAATTTTACCTTCAGAATTATAGGCTGCAAGATCTGGTCAGCAAAATACGTTGTGGGAAATATATGGTTAACCATTGATGCTCATGATAAAATAGGCAAACAGAGCTGATTCAATAGGACTGATGATGCATTTTCTGATGACAAATCCTATTCTTATTTTATAATCATAATAAGACCTGTCTTACCACACCTCTCAAATTTCTACAACTTTGAGTCCTGATGCTTTGAAACTCTGGCATAACAATGTTTTTATAAAAAAATGAAAATGTTTCTGGGCTCATCAGCTAGTAAATGATTACATTAGAATAAGAAGATTTTTCATTTACCCATTTAATGGCTTCTATTTTTGTAAGCATATTTCTGCAAAATAAACATTTGTTGTGATGTGTGAAGATTCCATTACTATGAATTGTATTGCTCACAGGTTAAGAGGTGAAGTCGTCTGATTGTTAAAAGCATAATGATGAATTACACTTTAAAGGATGCAGAGAGTATGATGTTATGCCATCACAACCCAATCAACTAGGATTTGCAGCTTACTTTCAAGGCACTTCTTGCTGTGCTGTAGAGATTGCAACTAGTAATAAATTAAATGTGAGAATGTGGAGCCTAACTAGTGTTATTTCAACATACAGAAAGGTGAGATAAAACCAGAGAAACCAGTAGTCACTAAATATGACAGACTCATTTATGATGATAATTTCTTCCACATGCTATACTTTGCATTTTCAAATTGTTGTTGTTGAAAGTAGTGGGTGGAACTTTTTTTAAGTAGTGTGTGTGTCATTAATATGGCTTTCCAGTCATATGCATCTTAAAAGAATCTGTTGTTTTTGTACTGTGGTAGTTGGTTTAGGAGTTAACATGACACACCGCACCCTACTTCTTATGTTTGCACTTAAAAGATATTCCATAAGTAAACATTATAGTTTTACGGTATACCTGCAAATATTTCTACACTCACTTTCAATCTCTAATATTTAAACTACATTTATGTGATCGGTACTAAAATGTGGAACTGTAATCCAGAACTAGTTTTGTATAGCAATTGGGAAGATTCCCAAAACCTTGTGTAACAGATAACCAAATAGTAAGAATGCAGCTTCAGCAACATAATTAAGGCTGTCAGACTTGAAATTTTTAGTCAGTTGTTTACAAAATGTTGCAAATCTAATAATTATTGTGTTTACTGTGATTTATAAAATTCAATTTAAGACCTAGAACCTAAAGAATACTACCACTATAAAAAGTGTTTGCACTGAAGAGTTTGCCATTTGTACTTCTTCCATAACCTCTATGGTTGTAGAGATATAGACATTTGTTTGAAATGCGAGGGCATAATTTGATTTCTATCAAAAGGCTCCACCCATTGGAAGTTACAGTGCAGACTTCCAGAGCTCCATTGGAATGAATGAGTTAACAGTACACATTATACTCTGTCTGCAAGGTTATTTATTCTGTACCTGTTCTTCTGATCAATGAATTCATAATTTTGTATTGCAGCCCCAACTTATGACGACTGCCTTTTATGCCTGCTTTCTACATCATATGTTTAAATTTTTACAGCTCCACATATTAGACAGTTTTACTTGCTACAGTGCATGCACATATGGTGATAGTGGCAATGGTTGCAGTAAAGCTGAAACAAAAACATATATGTCAATGTGTAGAGAAATATGTTTTGTGTGTGTGTGTGTGGGGGGGTTATTACAGAAGTAAACTGAAAAGTGAATTGCACTCTATGGCATTTTACATTAGTTCACTAATAGGTTCATAGGTTCATAGGTTCATACTAGGCTATCTGCCCAAGGGCATTTATAAGCCTAGCCCATAGTTATGTGGCTTTCGCCACCCCTTTAGTTTGAATAAAACTATGCCTATTATTTTGTTGTGCCTCTGTCAAGCAGTGACACTGAAGTAATCCCTGGGGTATATCTGCAATCTCCCATCCATTGGTCAAGATTCCTCTTGAACAAGGCCAGCGAGGTGCTCTGCCTCACATGTACCGGGATTTTGTTCCACAGCATAGGGAGTCTCTGGGTGATGAATCGGTCCCTCCAGCACGTTCTATTAATAACCGTGTCAAGGTTTAAGTCTCCTTGTGGTTCTGAGGGATCTAGATTTTTGAGGTGAAGCATATTCATCAAATCTGGGTTTGACATGGCCTTATATGTCAGGCACAGGTCACCTCTGAGCAAGCGGTATGAGACTGAATAGAGCTGGAGTTCTTTCAGTCGGGCAACATAAGACATATTTTTGAGACCCTTTATCCTTTTGGTGAGGAACTTTTGGGGCCTTTCCAGCTGCTGCACCTCAGTTTAACATCTCATCCTTCATTTTGAAGTAGCCAGTCCAGAGAGCCTGTTTTACTGAACATCATAAAGCAGAAGAGAAAAACGTTCAAATAAAAGAGAAAAAAGGCCATACATGTGCATGGAGAGATGCATTATTGTTATTATTATTATTATTATTATTATTATTATTTGTTCTTATTATTATGATTTGTTGTTTTTCTTCTTATTATTATTATTATTACATGAAGGAAACATATGCAAAAACATGCAAAAAAAAAAAAAATGAAGGAAATTGAGTAGCCCATACTACCTGCTCCTTCCCTTCCATTTCACTGTCATTTTTAACATTGCATGAGAAAAATACTTTTGACATAGTCTCCCTGATACAATGTACATTAAGGTAATGACTGCATAAAGAAACAAGAACATTTAAAAAAAGGAAGAAGGAGGACCAGGAGTATGGAGAAGAGCTGCAGCGAGGTAGCTGTCATGACGTGCACCTCTTGTTACCAAGTCATGTTGGCAGGCAGTGTTAACATCAGACTACACCAGCATTTATAGCCAACACAACCTTTAACATAGTATACAATGCCAGTACATCAAAACTGATGTTAACAGCTTTTTCCTTCATTATGAACACACTAGCAACTGGCAAACTGAATGCATAATATGATACAGCACTTCTAAAATGCAAATGCTATGCATTACTTCTCGAGGTAACAATGATATCCTACATATTCATGACACATGCAGGCATATCTATATATATTTCTTATCATCAAAGTAGTGTTAATTAATTAAATAAAAGAAGCAGAGAACATCTACTACAAATAAAATGAAAGTTGGTGCAACCACTTAGTCCAGTGTCACAGTTGTCACTTGACTAGTCTCATCTGCTGTTGAGAGCATTCTCTCAGGGCTCTAAGAAAAAGGAAGTCTATGCCTGGAGAAAAAAAAAGATGTTATTTTTTAGCTGGGTAGTTTATATTATTTGCATTAGTGAATTAATACATACAATGGCATTGAAAGAGGTCAAACTCTAGGAAGAGACTCTCCCTCAGTTGCAGTGTGACTAATGTCACATGACTGTCGGTGACTCAGTGGTTAAGATGTGTCAAAGGGTGTGAGTTTTATTACTGACCTCTGGTCACTGTGTTGAGTTTTGAACATTATCTCTTTGTCTGCATGAGTCTTTTCTTGATAATCAAGAGTCTTCCATCTACTATTAACCTGCTGGTTAACTGACTACTCTAAGCTGTCCAAATATACAGAACATACCTCATCCTAACTCAGGTCATTGGTGAAAAAGGTCTGAGGTAGATCAATTTAATCACATTGTTAAAAGTTAAAGAAACATTGTTGTACCATAAGTAAACTCATAAATTGGATACTGTCAGTTTCAGTATGTAAAAGATGGAATAACAAGCTGATGTGTTGCTGAACTTGCAGGTTTCTCATTTCCAGTTTGAGGAGGAAGACAATGAGAGTCTACTCCAAGCATTCAGCCATTTGCAAGAATGGCAACCATGGACACAATTAATGAGATTACATAAGCAATGGGGTCACTATGACAGCAGATTGAGCATCACATACTTGGCATACCACGTTTTAGTGCCACGGACATAGGCCCGGTGAGCCAAAGCTGCCAAGGTAGCATTTACATGTTGTTCTCTGCAACCAAGTTAACTTGAATTTTCTTCTTCAATGGCAACCTAAGTTCTGGTTGATTCATATATTCCCAAATGGCATATAGTCAGGCACAGATGCTCAAACATCCTCATCAATGAACGTTCAAGATAACATCAAGATTAACATCAAGGTCATGATAATAACAGAGAAACAGCAGATACTCACTTCACTACATCACCAACTGAAATAAATGATAAAACAATAAATAACTAAATAAATATTTTCAGCACAAATTAACTAACTAAATTAATATTTGCAGCACAAACCTAAGCAGCAAAATTCCATTCCATAGTCCCCTCCCTTAACAGCAAAGTCCCAGCCTGTAGCAGCAGATGTGTTCTGTAGGTTAATTGGCTGTTATAAATGGGATAGGTTAATTCAAGCATAAAAAGGCAAATTGACTAAGATTTAAATAACCCACAAGGGCAGCTAACCTAGTACTTATTTATGAACATATAAATAAATAGCCCATATATTTGTATTGCCAGCACTTTGGAGGTTCTCCCTGCTTCTACCATGCAAAGGAACCTATCACACAGTGCTATTAACCTATTTAACACAATTAACTGAATGACTGAATGAATGAATGAATGAATGAATGAATGAATGAATGAATGAATAATGCAATATATCTGAGCCTCATCATTCAGAGCCTCAGTATTTTATTTTATCTGGCATGGTCGGGTATGTTTTGTTTATAAATGAGTAAGCAAAAGCAAAACAATGAATTGCAAAACAAATTAAAATTCAGAACCCAGCCACATGTTATATTGAATATTGTTAGGACTGCAGTTCCTTATAATCTGTTAGCAAACTTAAGAATGTATGTGATATTAGACAGTTCAAGTAGATCTTCATATATCTGACTGTATCTCCCCCAGCTCCCTGTCTTCCTGGTACTGTTTTACTTTGACATGCTATTCCTGCTGCACTCAGGTTTCTTGGTTGAGACAAAGAATAAATCTTTAAACCACTTGCCTGTACATCTCTGGATCTCTGGATGAGATGTAAAACTGAGGTGCAATCGCTTAAACTTGTTGGTAGCTCAGTTGGATAAAAAAGGTGCCACAGTACGTATCGAAAAGGGTAGGGGTTCTTTGTTAATAATTATTGCTTATATACATTATTTACATAACTGATATTATATACATTATATACATATTTACAATTATTTAGACCTTTATACAATATAAAGCGATTTTGTAATATTAAGCACTCCCCCACCCTATTTTCCAAAGCCAGTAATGTATTTTCTTTAGTATTTCTGCTATTGGCCATTTTCCATTAAATCTAATTTCTTTTAGTCTCTCCATCCATATTGTCCATAGAATGTAAAATATTATTTTATCACATTTCTTCACTTCTTTTTGTTTTCTCTTCTCGTAATATCAATATTCCAACATATCCATATTTATACATTCTACTTTTTCCAAACTTTTCAACATATTTTACATATTTCCCCCCATAATTTCTCTAATACATTTAGATAAAAAAAACATGTTCTGTTGTTTCAAATTATCCACAATAAATGCATATTTAATTATGTCTTTATTTATTTTACATTTGTTGACCAGGTACTCCGACTGGATACATGTCCATTTTCAGCAGAGGCCAGGGGAGAAAAGCTTCAAACTTCCAAATAGATAAAGACAAGCAAGTTACAGTATATGCACAAACATATTATATTAACATACAAGTTACAGTCTCACATTTCAAGCTTTTGAAGAATACAGTTTATATACAGAAATATATACAAATATGTTACAGTTTCTCTTATCAAACCTATAAGTGCAGCTTATATACATAGTATCTGCAAAGATATGACAGTTTCTCTTTTCAAACCTTTTTGTGTAAGAGGTTAGTTGCTTCTTCTTCTTTCAGCTGCTCCTGTTAGGGGTCGCCACAGCAGATCATCTGTTTCCATTTCTTCCTGTCCTCTGCATCTTGCTCTGTCACACCAACCACCTGCATGTCCTCTCTCACCACATCCATAAACCTTATCTTAGGCCTTCCTCTTTTCCTGTTACCTGGCAGCTTCATCCTTAGCATCTGTTTCCCAATATACTCTGCATCCCTCCTCAGCACATGTCCAAACCAACGTAATATTGCCTCTCTGGCTTTGTCTCTAAACCTTCCAACCTGGGCTGACCCTCTAATATACTTATTCCTAATCCTGTCCATCCTCATCATACCCAGTGCAAATCTTAACATCTTCAACTCTGCCACGTCAAGCTTTGACTCCTGCCTTTTTGCCAATGCCACTGTCTCCAACCCGTATAACATAGCTGGTCTCACTACCCTCTTGTAGACCTTCCCTTTCACTCTTACTGGTACTCGTCTGTCACAAATCACTCCTGACACTCTTCTCCACTTACTCCTTCCTGCCTGTAGTCTCTTCTTCACCTCCCTTCCACATTCACTATTACTCTGAACTGTTGATCCCAAGTATTTAAACTCATCCACCTTCGCTACCTCTACTCCCTGCATCCTTACCATTCCTCTATCCTCCCTCTCATTCACACACATATATTCTGTCTTAGTCCTGCTGACCTTCATTCCTCTTCTCTCTAGAGCATATCTCCAGCTCTCCAGGGTCTCCTCTACCTGTTCCTTACTCTCACTACAGATCACAATGTCATCTGCAAACATCATAGTCCACGGGGACTCCTGTCTGATCTCGTCTGTCAACCTGTCCATCACCATTACAAATAAGAAAGGGCTCAGAGCTAAACCTTGATGTAATCCCACATCCACCTTAAATGCATCCGTCACTCCCACCGCAGACCTCACCGCTGTCACACTACCCTCGTACATATCCTATACCACTCTTACATACTTCTCTGACACTCCCGACTTCCTCATACAATACCACAACTCCTCTCTAGGCACCCTGTCATATGCTTTCTCTAAATCCACAAAGACACAATGCAACTCCTTCTGACATTATCTGTACTTCTCCATCAACACTCTCAAAGCAAACATAGCATCTGTAGTGCTCTTTCCTGGCATGAAACCATACTGCTGATCACTAATCATCACCTCCCTTCTTAACCTAGCTTTCACTACTCTTTCCCATAACTTCATGCTGTGACTGATTAATTTAATCCCTCTGTAGTTACTACAGCTCTGCACATCACCCTTTTCTTAAAAATCAGTGCCAAAACACTTTTTCTCCATTCCTCAGGCATCCTCTCACTTTCCAAGATTTCATTAAACAATTTAGTTAAAAACTCCACTGCCATTTCACCTAAACACTTCCATGCTTCCACAAGAGGTTAGTTGCTATGAATAAGAAATTGCAGGGATATGGAAGTAGATGAGGCTTTAGTCGGGGTTATAGCAAGGACATAACCAGTGGGTTTTAAAATACTGGGTTAGATTTTTTTGAACTGATTAAGGGAGGGTTTCAGAGTAAGGTCAGGTGGGAGCGAATTCCAGGTTTTGCCAACTGAATTTGCAAACAAAGATTCTCCAAATAGGTTGTTAACTTTAAAAGATTGAACCAAAAGAATGAAAAGGCCTAGTGTTTTTGTAGGGATGGATAATCTTTTTAAGGGATGGTGTTTTTTCTGGATGGTTAATAACCTTGAATGCTACAGTAAGTTGATTAAATTGAATTAGTCTGGGGAGTTCTAGCCAACCTAAGAGGTGTAGGTTTTGAAAATGATGTGTCCTGTAAGGAGTTCCTGTGGCAAACCTGGCAGTTTGATTGTAGCAACTAGAGAGAGTTTGCTGAGATCAGTTTTGTTCAAGTTAGTGAGTATTGCTGAGGCATAGAGTAGAGTTGAAAACAGATGGGTATGGGCAATGGCAGTCCCAGCTAAAGAGGTGAGAAAAGGTTTGTTTTTATATAGGGAGCCAAGTTTTTTATTAACGGTTTTAATAATTTGGTTTACGTGCATATCATAGTTGAGGCTGTTGTCTATTATAACACCCAGGAGTTTAGTATACATATCTGGTGAGATTATGGTCCCATTGTTAGATGTTATAGTAAACAAAGGTTGAGAGGATTTGCGAGTAAGGGAGAAGAGCAATAGCTTTGTTTTATTGGAGTTTAATATCAGCTGTTGATTAGAGATCCAGTTTTCCACTGTATTAAAGGTTTTCTGGGTTAAACTAAGGAGATCTGTAGGGGTGGAGGCTGAGCAGATCAGGGTGGAGTCATCGGCATATTGTATACAGGTTGCTCCTGGGATTACAGTGCGGAGGTCATTGATAAAGAGGGCGAAAAGAAGGAGACCTAATATGGAGCCTTGAGGGACACCAAGGGTAACAGGGAGAAGGGTGGAGACTGTCCTGCCAAAGGACAGCCTGCTGTCTTCCACTAAGATAAGATTGAAACCATTGTATAGCATGGTTGTTTAGGGATATTTTATTTAGGGTAAGTAAGAGTAGCTGGTGGTTAACCATGTCAAAGCCACGTTAACCTTAACAGGTAGTTTGCCTATTGATAATCTGCACAGAAAATCCGTGCATTCATATATTTTTTGCACCACATAGATCTCATTTTAATAGCTTTCTTCTTTTTAATTTCTAAATGTTTCCAAGGAATGATGAAATAATGTTCTTTCATAATGTTTAAATACCATTCTTTCTGATTTTTCTACTATATTCACTTTTAACTTCCATAGGAATAATTTATTTTGATATTTCTTTATTTCATGATTCATGTAATTGTTTGGTCTTTTCCCTATTTCTATTTTTCCCCAAAACACTTATATTTATCATACAAAATGCGTTCTATCAAGTTCTTATTCTTTTTTTTGTAACTTGTTAAGGGTTAATACAGTTTCAATGAAGCTGTATGAACAATTGGGTCTATTAACCCCAGTCCTCCTTCTTCCTTTACATATAGAATTCTCCTCCTGACTGGATTCAGTCTAGATCCCCATATGAATGAAAATATTATCATTTTCATAATTGGTTGGTATCATGTACATATTAGCTATATATGCTAACTTATATAGTAAAACAGAATTTATCAGATACAATTTTTTTCTTTCATGGTAGCTTATATGATTTTCAAAATATGCATGTATCTCTTATTTCTTGAATATTTTTTTCCCATTGGGAGAATTTAATAAGGTCTATACATTTTTTCCATATAGGCATTACATCCCGCTGCTAACATGGCTGTGAACATGTTTAGATTCAGTAAGTGCTAATGAGCAGCACACATGAGCTCGCCAACACGGAAACTTCCGTGGCATGCAAATCACCTCATAAGCAGGTAAATCAAATGCAAATGAGGCACATAGAGTGATCCAGCAAGCAGATAGGCAGCCCTGTACACCCTGTGTCATTGTGCATAGTGTACACAGAAAAATTCCATATACAGGACTGTAGACAGACAAAAGGGCCTGTAAAATTAAGGGAGTTAGACAGAAATGGCATAGCACACACACATATGAGCAAAACTATCCTTTGCATGTTCCAAACATTACAGTAAATATGTTAAAATAATTTTTTTTTAATAATCATGGCTTGTTTGCATGCCATGCTGCACTGCACAAACATGCCTTAAAAAAAACCTGGAAAAATCCAATGAGACAGAAAATGCATTACAGAACCCTGCATGCAGTATCTACAATGGTGTACTGGTGCTGTTGCTAACGTGGAAGAGCTTGGAAGCTTGTAGTAACCAAGTTGTGAGCACAGATCCATATGCAAATGAGGTGGAGTTACTGAATAGCATAATGAGATAATCATGTACACAGATCCCCTCCGTGTAAACAGAGAACTGTGTTGGTATCCACAGAGGAGGTAGCTGACATCAGGAGATGGTGTGTCCACTAACTTCTGAGCTGATTGGAGCATAGCTGCTACTGTTCGTGTGGCTCACCACCATGGTGAGTTGGCAAGTATGGGAGGATGTGCACTGACTGCTAAACAATTTTTTATCTATGGGGTGCATGTTTGGGTAGTGCGCCACAGTGCTCAGAGTAATTGAAAGACCAGTGATGTATTAATTAGTGTTGATCCTTGCTTAACTTAAACTAGGGCCATTAAATGATGTCAGTGATAAAGTAGGCAGGTGTAATGCATCATAGGTAGCCAATCATGCAGGAAGCACCTACAGGAGAGCACTATAAAGTATCCATACACCTTACAATCTGATTTTTCCCCAATACTCTGCACCATTGGAGTACAGACTTGGGAACTTTAACTGAAAAAATGCTAGGGGCTGCTGCAGGTCTGCTACATTTGTATGTGTTAGATGCTGAAGTCAATGCTGCTGCTGTTCCTGCTGCTGACAATAAGCCTAGACAGAGAAGGAGAAGAGTGTTCAGGCCCAGGGTAACCTTCCAGGAGCTACATGAGCTGGAGATTGTAGAGCACTACAGAGTTAACAGGGACATACTACAAGATCTCACTGAGCTCTGCTACCCTCAACTCAGGCCCAGAGCATACAGAGGGGACCACAGCCACAGGAACCTCCCAAAGACAAACTGGGTACATGATGGGTATCTCACAAGCATCAGCATCGAGGATACTCTACCATTTCCTGGATGCCATGCTACCACATGCCAGTGAGCACATATATTTCCCCCTCACCCCTGAGGTGAGGGCCAGCAATATGCAACACTTCTGCTGTGTAGCACACTATCCTGAGGTACTGGGTGGCATAGATTTCACTC
This sequence comes from Protopterus annectens, assembly GCF_019279795.1. Taxonomy (NCBI): domain Eukaryota; kingdom Metazoa; phylum Chordata; order Ceratodontiformes; family Protopteridae; genus Protopterus; species Protopterus annectens. The sequence goes on along the minus strand of NC_056726.1, from coordinate 1,714,161,621 downwards.
ATGTACACATCAATGCACCACCTGGTGAGGAAGGTAGAATCTATGTCAACTGCAAGAGGTATCACTCCATCAACTGCCAGGTTGTGTGCAATGGCCAGGGGGATTATCATGAATGTGTGTGCTGGCAGCCCTGGCAGCTATCACAACTCCCATATCTGGCATGCATCACAGCTGTACCAGATGTTTCCTAGGGGGGGACATGCCACACAGCCATTTACTGGGGAATGCTGGCTATGCGTTGGAACCATGGATGATGGTACCCATCAGAAATGCGCACACACACCCATGGAATAATGCCATAGTGAGGCACACACACAAACTAGGAACATCATAGAGCATGTGTTTGGGTTGCTGAAGTCACAGTTTCGGTGCCTCGATATATCTGGTGGAGCCCTGCAGTACTCTCCAGCCACATGTGCAATTAAGTTCACAGTATGTGCCATGCTACACAATATGATCCTGCAGAAGCAGCTGCAGCAGGATCAGCATAGGGAAGGGATACACTGCCTCACACCAGTACCTAGTTCACCACAACCACACTCACAGGATGACTCCGAGGAGGAGCTCTACAATGATGTCTCTGTAGGCAGACATAGGCGTGCCCAGTACCCCTGGCATTGGCTAAAAGACAATGCATAGCACATTCACTGACAACCTAGGGCTCTAGGAACTGACACTTTATTCCTACTCACTTACATATAATAAAATAGCTGATGCCGGGCAATCCATGCAACCTGCACCTATCCATGTATTGGCTGTGTACTTCTTGCATCACATAGAGTCATCCTTGAACTACAGTTCAGTCAACTGCTGCATTCTCAAGGTAAGTATCTAACCTACACACTAATTGTAAGGATTACTATAATAAGGTATCGCTTTTTTAATTTCTCCATGTCTTTTGGGTTTCTAATACCATTATGGGAATGAACCCCATTCCTAAGTCAAAGTATGATTAAAGTTCATGAAATTAGTATTGTTTCAACCTTTGATGACAGCCAGTAGTGCTCTTCGCAGCACCTGCAACATGCTCAGTAATGACTCCTTCTGCAGTCCGTATGGAGTTATATGTATTGGTAACATATCTAAATAAGACTGCAAATCTTTTTAATAAGACACATTCATCCTCCTACTATTGGAACTGTCTGAGTATCTTTCTTCCACATTGCTCTTGTTTCAGCCCGCAGATCCTGATATTTTATGACTTTGTGTCTCTCTGTATGCAAGACACTGTAGTCACTGGGTGTGGCAATTTCAATGATCAATGGTACTCTTGTCTTCTTTTCTTGGACCACTATATCTGGTTTTCTAGCATCTATCTTTTGAACTGTTGGCAATGGATGATCCCATGTGATGTAGACTTCTTCATTTTCTATGATGCTTTGTGGCTCATGTTTCCAGTGTTTTTCGGCCACTTCAGTACCATAATGTTTGCACAATCTCCAGTGCAACAGTCTCACCACATTATTATGCCTTTCAGTATACAGTCCTTCTGCCGTTAGTATGTTGCAACCAGCAAGGAGGTGTTCAACTGTTTCCAATTTGGTTTTACAAGACTTACATTTGTCTGCTTCTCCCACATGTTCAATGGACTTTATAAACAAATGTGTATGCAGCCCACTATCTAGGGCCGCCAATATTAATCTTTCATCTTTTGGTTTGAATTTTCCTCTCTTTAACCATTCCTGTGTTCATTCCTGATCAACATGAGGTTCTTCCAGAAGTTTTCTATACTTGCAACTATATTTATGCTTTTTCCACATTTATTGCTTTCTCATCTAATCCTTCACCTTATATTCTTTCTTTTGTTTTTGGCACATTCAGTTGCTGCCTGATTTTTATCTGCCTCTGATTTGATTTCCATTCCTGCTTGATGCTGATAAGCTTCTGCTAGATTAAACAGAGAAGTCATTTTAGATTTATTCTCCTCATGTTTCAAAACTTTTACTACGTTTGGGTCTTGTGAAGTCAGCAGATATGTGTGGAGTCCCATGATCGCAGAGCTATACATATAATCAATTTCAAGGAGGCCCATCCCTCCTTCAGAACAGGGTATATATAATCTTGGTATGCATTGATTTTTATAAATCATTTGGTGAGCATAAAGCATCCTTTTTTGCCTATCTAATCTATCCAACATGATTTGGGGCCAGTCAATCACTTCAAAACTGTAAGTTAGGACAGGAAATTGGTTTATAGCTTGGATTTTTTTCGTAGATGTCAGTGCTGTTTTACCAAGTTTTATTCTTATTTGTACATGTTTTATTGTTGATCCTTCAACAATACCCAAATATTTATACACTCTTTCTTGCTTAAGTTTTTTTTATTTCATGCCTCATAGCAAGACATTGTCCCATTCAATTCTCAGCTAGAGCGTCTTCTGTGTGGAGGCATTTGTGAATGGGGCATGCCTTCATTGAAGGTTGTGTGTCAGGGCTGGTAACCCAGTATGTAAAAATCCACTACCAATCATCAGCGGACCGGAGTTCCGCTGTGGCGACCCCTAACCAGGAAAAGCCAAAGACACAACAACAACAACATTCTTGTCCCAAAGTGATATTTACTTGGCGTTGCAGTTTTCCTGCTTTAAAGGTTGCTTTTGCACATTTATCAAGACCAAATGACATTCTTATATCATCTAAAAACATTTTGACAACTTGCAGTTGTCCTTTCAGTTCCTCATCTGATGAGTTATAAAGTTTTAAATCATCGACAAAGAGAAGGTGAGAAGTTTTTACACTTTGTTGATTTCTAGGAGCCAGATTGTAGCCATGGCCTAAGCTATTGAGTAAACAGCTTAATGGATTAAGGGCAAGGCAGTGTGGGGTGTATCTTACACATTTTTAAGCACTTTTTTATGCATGAATGAGAGATACTATCAAATGCTTTTTTGTAGTCAATCCATGCCATATTTAGATTCTCCCCCTCTTTACAGTTCTCCATAAGAGTTTAACAACAAATGATCCTTTGTTCCATATGACCTTCTTTTATTGCCCTTTTGTTCTACTGTCATAATTGAGTTGTCCTCTAAATGACTATAAACTCTGTCAGCATCAATTCCCATGTATAGTTCATAAGTCATCGCAAGGCAAGTTATCGGCCTATAATTTTTACAGTAGCTTGCCGGTTCACTCTTAAGTAGAAGCATTGTTTTCCCTGTTGTTAGCCAGGTTGGTGTCTGTTCTGGGTGTGCCTATAAATACTTCTTACTCATGGCTAAATCTTAATTCAAAGATGTTAATAATTTTGACCAGAAGTTAGGTACTGCATCCTGCATCTGGGCCTGGGGTTTTCCAATTAGAGGCTTTTCTTAACTTTGTTTCAATCTCGCTCACTGTTACTTCATCCCATTTCATATCCTGTACCTTTAAACTTCTTATTCTTTCTTTTACTTCTGTCCATTTAGCATCTTTGTTATGTTCCACAGGATCTTCATAAATACTGCTCCAAAATGTATCTATTTCTTATTTTCTTTTGGCCATCTTTCAATTCCTTTTACATTATTTCTCAGTTCTCTATAAAAACTTTTTGGATCATCAATAAATCGCTTATTTTGCACTTTTCCTTTATATTTATCTTCGTATCTTCTAATTTTTTCCACCTGTGCTGAAAGTTTTAGTTTGTTATTTGCTATAGTGCATGATTGATCCCGGTCTGTTCTAATATTGCCCATTGCTTTTATCATATCTATCTTCCTTACTATTTTTGTTGATCTGCTCCCTCTCAATGTAAAGAAGGCAGCTCCAAAGATATTTGAAGAGAAATACAGGCAAAGGCATCTGGATATGGAAAATTTCACAATAAAAAAATAATATCACAAAGATGGAAAGTAGAAAAGAAGATCAGTTGCTGGTTTCCTCTCTGCTCTTCTAAAGTCTTACAGTTACACTTCTTGTCTTAGTTGCTTTATAATTTTTTCTATTCAATATTTCCATGATGGTATTTAATTTCTCCCCTTCCTTTCCCTCACTATCCTGAGTATTGTGATATAACTTTATCAGTTAAGTTATTAATTTAGCTGCACAGTAATGTATCCTGTTTACTTCTGTTATATCGCATGAATCTCTATGGACAGTCCTAATTACTGTGTTCATTTGTTTTATCAGACTTCTGACTTTTGGAGCTTTATTAAGCCTCTGCAGTATATTTCTTTCACTGATCTTGATATATCTGTCCATTTCTATTAAATCAAGTAATTAATCTCTTAGCTCATTTTCTTCCAAACTGAGGGCACATCCCTTGTTTTCCAATTCCTGTGGGCATTCTATAGAAGGTTCTACAGCATCTTCCTGTGACACAGTCTCATCAATTTCATCTTGTGCCATCCATTGTTCTATCACATGGGAACTCACTGACCTATCACTCCTCAAGATTGACTGCATCAGAGTTTCCACAGTTTTCTGTTCCTTCCCCTACTGTCTAGCTTTAAGTGAATGTTTATACTGGTTTCCTGTGGAAGGCCCCAAATTATCTTCATATGGCACCTGACCAATTGCTTCCAGTTCCACTGGTTTTCCCTTAATTTGGATATCCATTACTCTATCCTGTTGTGGTGCTTTCTGAATTAGATTTTCTACACTAAATCCTTCACTTTTCAGGTACTCCATAACCTCATTTTCTATTTCTTTAAATTTTCCATTACTAATCTCCTTTTCTGCTTTTCCTGTTTGACTTCTTATTTTTTGCATTGTAAAGTTTTTCATGTCCTGATTCCTTTGCCTGTATTTCTCTACAAATACTTTGATACTGATCTTTTTGTATTGGTTAGTTTTGCTTTGTCCTATGCATAAATATTACACCATATTAAATCTCTTTTTCTTTCCCATGTCCATATTTATTCTTCAAATGTTTCCTGATCTTCCTGTTTCTCCCTGCTTTGAGGACTCACTCCATCCTGCTGTGATGTAACCTGTGTTAGACCTTCTGCATGAAATCCTTCACTTTGCAGGCACTCCATAACTTCAACTTCTATTTTTTTTTTAATTCTGCTTTACTGATCTTCTTTTCTACTTTCCATCTTTGTGATATTATTTTTTTTTTAATGTGAAATTTTCCATATCCGGATGCCTTTGCCTGTAGTTCACTTCAAATATCTTTGGAGCTCCCTTCTTTACATTGATTAATCTGGCTTTCTCCTTTGCATAAATATTGCACCATATCAAATCTCTCTTTCTTTCTTTCCCATGTCCATATTTCTTTATTTATACTTTTCAAATATCTCTTTGTTTTATTGTTTATATATTCACACTTTGTCAGATGCTTTTTTTTTCAAACAGATCAAGGTTTCATGATCTATATACTGTTTCTCGCAAATCTGTTGCATTAGTGAATGCAAATTTTCATTTGAAGCTTCTGGCAATTTTCTTGTGGAAGTATTTTTCTTTCCTCTAATTGCTCTCTTAATCTTTTTGTATATCTTGTGTCTGGAAATTCTGGGCTTTTTGCATAATAGTAACAATACATAATTTCTTTCTTATCCTTAATAGTCCACTTTATCATCTTTATGGCTTCTTTGGCCTATCAATTTTTGTGATTTTTGTGGATACTATTTCCTTCTACAACAGGGGGGCATCCTCCTCCTGGCCCTGGCCCCATTGTAGGAATGTTTCCATATTTTGAGGATTCTACACTGTCATCTTTTCCAGTCCTGACACCAGTGTGCCTACCACAATTGGGCACTTTTTTATCCTGGGTCTTGTGCACCCAGCTATCTTTTTTAGTTTTTAACTTACTTATGTACATGATATATGCTATATAAATGCAGTCTATATATCAGTGTTGCCTTGTTGAGATTTTGTGAAAACAGGGTCCACCTCGAGAAGGTACTCACCAAGACTTGAGGATGAATTTAATTTCAACACTACTACTCTCATTTGCTTGCTGACTTTTTATCTCTCCATTCAGACCCCTATCTCCATTCAGACCCCATATGTATGATGTTGATTGTGTGATGAATAACCCTTCTTTGTCTAATGACCCATGTGGCTCAGTGGACTAGGGAAGCTAGAATGGGTGATGGTGTTGATGGTTCTAATCTGGAATTACTCGCATGTTTTGTGTGTGAGGTAGCAGTATGTTGGTGTTTTCACAGAATGTCATACCTCCCATCATCATAGTACATAAGGTATTGTATGTATGGATCTGCTGCTGTTATGCAAGGAAATATAGTGGGCTATTAGGTCAGAGTTAACCAATGTCACTCTGATGCCCAGTCCAATAGTATTTGTTCCTTAATTTTCACTAGGCCTCATGGTTGGAATATTCACAACATCAGGCTAGCCAGATATTAAACAGTGGGCACACATGATATTTGGACTACTGTCTACCAAAGCTGATCATGTACTGCTGTTCCCCCATCCACAACACAGCAGTGTCGGCATATAACCGCTTTAACTGAAAATCAGCTATGGTATATCAGTGGACCAGACAATCTCAGGGCTGTAACATAGATAGCACTCACATATGTCTCTCTTCACTCAGGATAACAATGTACATATGTATGCTGCTGATTATGTGATGAATAACCTCTCTTTGTCTAGTGACTGATATGGCTCAGTTGACTAGGGAAGCTAGAATGGGTGATGGTTTTGATGGTTCTAATATGGAATTACTCACATCTTTTGCATGTGAGGTAGTAGTATGTTGATGTTTTCACAGGATGTCATACCTCCCAACCTCAAAGTACAAGAAATCTGGACTAAACCAGAAAGATTTGGGGGACAAAGGCCCAGACATAGCGACAGAGTTTAAATATTGGTCACATAAACCTACCCAGTTGTTGGAATTACAGGTGTTGCAGTAGTACATATTTTCTGATGGATATAAAGTCTGACACCATTGTTTGTCTGTAGTTAGTAGAATGTATTGATGTCAACCTCTTAGAGCAAGAAATCTGGACAAAGCAATAAATAAAAGTGGGGCAAAGGCCCCAAAACAGGCACACCTTTGAAATATTGCTCTTACAAATTTAGAAAGTTGATAGAATAACAGGTTTTGCATTAGCATGAATTTTCTGGAGAGAATGAAGTCTGAAACTCAAATTTCCGTCATTATTTTCTAACTTCAATATTTAATGAGTTGCCTTTTATTTGCCAGAAAACCACAATTTTATGAAAAACAGACCAAAAATATGAGGCAAAAATCTGGATATTCTGTGAAAATTTGTACAGTTGAGAGGTATGATGTCAACATTTAATAAAGCACCAGAAACCACAAATGTGTGAGAAACAGACAAAACATATGTGGCAAAACTCTGGACATTCTGTAAAAAGCAAGACAGTTGAGAGGCACGCAGACTGTCAGTCTGTTGGTGATGTAACATTACCAACCTCAGTCACACATTTAATACAGCAGACAGCTGGAGAATGCTGTGGACATTTTGAGTGAAGTGTGGTACTGCAGATACAGGAGAGGGTGTTAATGTCTGTCGTATACAAAATCCCAGACTGGAATACAGGTAGATGTGGCCTGGAGTCACATTATAAGTTCTGACAGTCCCATTGGGCATAACCATACACTTAGTAAAAATGAGTGCAATTCTGTTCGCACTTCACTGAAATGACCTGTTATGTATAAATGTCTCTACATACAGACATATACAGATACAGATCCTTCTGTCAGTATCTCTCTCACATACATAGTATATCTGTCTCTATGTTGTGTCAGATAGATATATACTGATAGTATTCCTTTATTTGTGCGAAGGCACCCTTCCGAATGGGGGTATCCTCGAACCATTTTGGCAAATTCCGTTATGCCGACTTCCCTAAACATTGTACAAATTTCGACATTCCTAATTGCTCCACCGCTGAAACGAGTGCTACCATGGGTCAAAAAGAGGTGAGGTTTTGTCATTCAGCACTTCAGTTTTTACAATTTTTGAATTCCGCGGTTCACAGTTCGCGGAAGTAGCGTCGGAGATGTGGCTGACGAACATATGAAGGTATACCATACTGATATATATATATATATAGCTATATATATTAAAATGATACATGGACTCCCCCCATATATCTACACAACACATATACAGTACATATCATACACACACACAGAGCTATATTTATATATACATCCCTGTTATATACAGAAATATGTGTGTAGATGTCTGCATTGTCCAAAATGCCATAATAATGGTGAGTAAACTGCATGATCACACAGCCATAATGTTGCTCAAAGGATCCAAACTAAAGGCGCAACAGTACATAATCCACTTACCTACATACCCCTATGCCTACAGGATGTCACCACGTAGACAGACACAGGTGAACAGGTGGTATAATATATAATGGTGTCAACACATGTATGGACAGGGCACATTGTCCCTGTCCACAGTGTTGCCTATCTAACTGCAAGCAGCCACATATGGCCCTACTGGTAACTGTACAAACTTAGGTAAGATAACAACAGTTGCCTCACTGTTAGGATACTAGATGCAGATAACAGTATGAACCAATGTCACTCTGCAGGCCACAGATGCTGTTCAACACAAGCCTAGTCTGTGTAATGCACAAATACTGTCCCTACAATCCCATATACAACATACATACCCAGTGATGCATGCAATAAGTACTGTGATCTATAGTGTATAAGCCAAGATAGGTAAGGGTTCTAATCTCACTGCAGTCCACGTGTGTGTGTGTGTGTGTGTGTGTGTGTGTGTGTGTGTGTGTGTGTGTGTGTGTACCCTTGATAAACAATGGGCATCCCCTCATGAGCTGTCTAGCAGCAATGGTAATGCACATTTTGGGCCCGTAACTTGCTGCTGGGTTCCAAATTGCCCTCTTCTACAAGGCCTGATAATGTCAGCCACCTGAAGACTACAAGCTGACAGTGTATTATCAGATGTAATCCATGGCACATGCAATATGTACTGCGATCTGTAGTGTATAAGCCTTGATAGGTAGGGATTCTAATCTCACTCTGCCCAGCATGATTCGTGTGTATATCCATATGGCATATGTATGATAACCTTTGTAACTTAGACATAGGTAGGGTTTTGCATCATTTTATTTGTAGAGGGTGATGTGGCCCCTAAAAATGACTGACCACAACAAGGCATGCTGATATCAGCAAGCATTTTATGTTTTAAACTGATAGTACTAGCAGACATGAGTTGTGTTGTATGGATCGGGTACTGTGATCTGTACTATGTACCAATACATGGGTAAGTTATAATCTACATACAGCCAACTTGCACTATATGTGTGCTTTAGCATGTCCTATATGCAGTGAGTGGAAGTGGTGCTAGCCTGAATGTGGCCATGACTATGTGTGAGGTTGTTACAGCAATATACATTATGTTATGGAGCCATAGGACATGTGAACTTAACTAGCATAATGGCCCTACAGCCCACACAATCAGAGACATCTGTATATGCCTTGGTACAGGACCAGCACTTATTGCCCCAGTCCAAGAGGGACTCAGGCAGATGCCGGGTGTTGAGATGATGGCCACCCAGCCAGTCAATAATATGGCATGTGCTGAGGTGCACTGAGGTGCTCTGTGTACCATTAGGTGGGGTCTGTTTCAAGGTTGTGTTTATGTCTACCAGATAAATGTCACCCACAAGCATGTAGGACTAATGTCACATAGTAGGTTAATGTCCTTTCAGTGAGTCATCCATCTACTATGCTCCCTACAGGTAAGCAGCATATGCACTCTAGTAGGGTCACACCTTGCCCTGTAGCAGACCTTATCACAAATTATGAATGCATGAGTATGCTGACTGCCACCATTGTCCTTGGTAGACTGTCATACAGATGTGAACCTAAGTTGCCATGCATGTATGCTGCTGTACCTTGCTGAAGTCATATTTCTGCTGTGCTGCCATGCCATGCTGTGCCACTTCACTGCCACAGTGTGTCCATAAACAACTTTTGAAAGGAAATTCAAACAAACCAAAGACAAGAAAAAACAGTGGAAGCCGTAGTAACTTTAAATCAAAGGCAGAGCACGGATTTATTGGCAATTACAATTAGAGGAACAAGAAGCAGCCTGGCAGATTCATACATCATCCTATATACCACCAGGATTAAATGAAGTAGTATCAATTAAATGTATATTAAAGCTCAGAGCCCTTAGGAGGTAGAATTCAATAAATTTAATAAAATTAATAAAATTAATAAAATTAATAAATTTAATAATTTTAATAATTTGATATTAGCTTACTATAATAGAATATTTGTTTCAAAAGAATTGGATAACCTTTCATGAAATAGACGTACATGTATGTGTCTTTTTAGTTGGGCTTGAAGCTGCATGATAAAATGTAGGATAAATGATTTTTCATGCACTTGCCTAGTCATGCACAAAATACAACTAAAGCCTTTTAAATATTAGCCTACTGTTTGTTTTAAGATCCAAGAAAAGCCTTGGTCCAATTAGTTGCTGCTGCCTAAAGTATATAATATATAACATACAATATAATACTTTGTATTTTAAATATTATACATTTGAAACATAATATATTTAATTCATCTATGCAAAGAACACAAGGAAGTTTTTAAAATGTATTTAAAATGTATTTAAAATGTCTTTAAATATTTTAAGAAAAATTTGTTAATACTGGTCTGATTGGATAATTGATGTTAATTAATTAATTGCTTAGTTTTAGTATTTAAATGATTGAGAAGTGTTTGTTTAATGTTTTAGTCTGAGGAAGGTGGGGAAATCTTCCCTACCGAAAGCGCTAACTACTCAATAAATCCGTGCTCTGCCTTTGATTTAAAGTTACTACGGCTTCCACTGTTTTTTCTTGTCTTTACAGTGTGTCCATAGGCTATCCACACAGACTCTGGGAACAGAAACATACACTGGTCTGTGATATACCTGTCATTGTATAACAATTCCGCCAGTACAACATCATACAACATAAGGCCCACAAAAGTATGTTGCATACTCATGACACATGCCAGCATACAGTGTATGCTACTGACTACTACAAGTGGCATGGCAAAACAATACTGCATTACACATGTACATGTCAAGTAATATAGTCACCCTGTGCATCAGACACATAGCTTCATTTCCTTGCATCAATGGGAAGGATGACAGGGATGTGGCACGGTATTATCCACCAGGTGTGGTGTGGAGGTGCTAGAGGCCTAGGCTTGCCCAAATGGTTGACAGCATGTGTATGAGTCAGGAAGGGGAGCAGGTTAGCTGGACAATGGAGAAGTGCTCTGTTTGTCTGTAGGTGACTTCCATGTGACAGTGGTGTGCGAGTGTGTGTGTGTACACAGTCAAGCTCAGTGCTAGCCATAGACATGTGTATGTTGGACAGCTTTGGACCATACATGGCAAAGTTGACAGTTCACCATCTCCAGCCATGAACACGGGAAATGGCTCTGGCAGGAGTTGCACTTGCACCACCATGCCCAAAATCAGACATGCTACAAGTACCTGATGGTGACTGCTGTCTGCTGGGACCATGTCCCCCATGAGATCACCCAGGACAACATTCCCATGGCCTGCCACATCATAATGTGGACAGTACACTCCTCTCTGTAGTGCTGTATGTACTTTCACTACAGGAGCATAACTGTCTTGGCCTCATGGACAATCAGCAGATGGTGTTCTTGAACCTACGTCCATGGGTCCAACCCTCAATTCCAACAACACGTTCCAGCACAGACAATGTACAGTCCAAGACAGACAATGTCTCAGCTCACTGTCTGTCCACTGCATCAGTAAACTGATCCAGGGTGCCCTCAATGTGGTGGAGGCAGTTGTGGATGTCCAACTGTGCTGCATCCATAATCCTAATCATATATCTGGTGTTCCATTCAGAGCATGCCTCTGCCACCATGATGGCCCAAAACATGTGCCGAGTGACCTGTGATGTGACAACTGCAACAAGTAGTGGACAGACAGCAGTCCTCCTATGAACACCCATGTCAATCCACCTCTGTGGGACCTCACCAGCTCTCTGGCTATGAACAGTGTCTACATTCACTGAAGCCACATTTGCCACACTGGCCTGTTCAATGTCTCCACCCTCTAACTGTCCAATATTTGAGGCCTGTGGGGACTGGGTATGTGTGGGCATACTGACTGTGTGTGGTGACAATGGGGGCAGAAAAGGGATGTCAACTTGTGGGACAGATTCAGCTTCCAACATCACATGTCCTTCACTGTGGCCGCCATCATCATAGGAGCCTGAAGAGACATTGACATCAGGGTGTGTGGAGGAGAGACTCCAACTCCCTGGGTCATCTGTGGAAACAAAGACAAAAGCAGTACATGAGGAATTCTTGGTAAACCTAGGGACTGGGTATGCATGGTCTGGAGGGATAGGTTCCTGAACCAGAGACTCCCAATACTATGGAATAGTCTGTCCATAGATGTCAAGCAGAGCACCTTCTTGGACCTCTTCAAAAGGAACCTTGACAATTGGATGGGAGATAGGAAATTCACCTCAGGGATCACATCAGTCACCCTGCTAGACAAGGGTCCAGGGAAGTAAATATTGTGGGAAGAAATATCCAGGGAATTGTTATGGCTAGGCTTGTATATGTCCTATGAATCTATGAACATTGCTACCTGCACTATTATGTATGGAAAATCCACAAAGAATCATAATAATGAGAATCCACAACTGTGTTACCAATTTCACATCTTCTCATCTCCGCATTCATGCACAACAGACTTCCTCAGAACAAAATACACATTAGACTCAAGGCCTGTATAACAAGCACGTCAGGTAAATCAAGTGAAACTTGACCAGTACAATTTACCTTTTAGGTATGCAATATGACACTATACCTGATAAAACAACACATAAAACCCAGTACACCTATCTTAACAAATATATACAAATATGAGTTTCAATGCGTAAGGTATGTACCATTGACCTTTTGGTTTTTACAAAGCATGTCAGATTAATTGCCTTATGTACACAGGAGGCTTATTTGCTCTAAACTACAACTGTAAAAGTGTTTCTGCTCATTCAAATACATTCCTGTGATTACTCACTCTAGGAAGCTTAAGTAACTGTTCCAGACTGGAACATACATTCTACTCTGGATACACACAACATTAAGTGTACATAGGGAATTATTCTGGCCCTTAACCTTAATAGCATATATATTTTCTGCAACAAAACAGTATCAAGCTTACCAAGAGTAGAACCACAGCCTTGGACAACTCCTGACGGACCTGTAAAAAAGGTGAAGATGAGGTAATTTCAGTACCACTGCATGTTGCAGCACAACAAGGTAATACCTGCATATGTCTCACATGTACAACAGCTACTGTATTGGTGATATTCTGAGTATGAGTGTACAACTGAGCTCAACCCCCTCCCCACCGCACATAGACCTGACACCCACATAAAGGTATGTACAGTCTGACACAATGACTGCTACTGTATTACAATGGTGATCACAGTAAGCTTACTTGCACACCCCTCTGCTGTGGACACTGTGACACCCACCTCCACAATGTATAGTGAGATGGATGCCTGGGAGCTGTCATGTGTCCCTAGGTTTGCCAGGAATTCCTCAGTGGCTGGGAGTGATTGTTCCACTGCACGTCCTACACTGGTGATGGCACAATCCCTGGCTATATCAGCTGACCTCCATCGTGCAGCATTCACCATAACTGCAGTTCAGTGTCGAACCTGCATATATGTCCTTTCCTCAGGGCCATTCTCATTCACATCTCAGACAAGGTCTGCCCACAATGCAGCCTGCTATTCTCTGTTATGCCTCCCCCTGGATAAGAGGATGTGATGAAGCTATCAGAGTCCTTGAAGTATTATTGCATCTGAGAAGGGGGCACACTGTCTTCGATACATTAGTCCCCAGACACACCAAAAGGGAAACACTTTACAGGATCAAATAGATGGAAGTACACTATGTGCAGATACAGCAAGAACAAAATCATCAGCACTTTCCACTGCTTCCTCACACATGTCATACCCCACAGTGTGACAACATACTATGTGTGTGGATACAACTGAGATAGTATCATTAACGAGGTAGTTCCTTGTGTGCCATGAGAGCTTTTGCTGTATGATCATACACCCAACACTCTGATCAACTGTGTTCTGTCCCCTAAGGCCAGCCACCCAATAGTATGTCATAAGACCAGTGCCAGACAAATAGCAGTGTGCTATTATGGCCACTATATAGGGACAGTCCAACAACACCAGTGTACCACAATGAAAAAAGACAATGTGACCCTGATATATTGTATATCCCCTGTATGTACAAATATGTACAAATATATATACAAATATGAGTTTCAATGCCTAAGGTATGTACCATCAACCTTTTGGTTTTTACAAGGCATGTCAGATTAATTGCCTCATTTATATCCCAGCAGGAGATAAATGACATGTAATTACCACAGGCCTATTCCCCATACCTCTATCCTTCCATATTCATCCTGTAATACACAAAAAAACAATCACATCTGCCATGGTTTACTGGTAAATCACTTAGTGTATGATGTGCAGGGTCCTGGGTTCGGGCCTTGCAGAGGCTGTATATTTCAGGAGTCCAGGGAAGTAAATATTGTGGAAGAAATATCCAGGGAATTGCTATGGCTAGGCTTGTATAGGCCCTAGGGCCGATAGGCTAGTACCAACCTATGAACAAGGCCAGATTAAGAACAAATTGGGCCTGATGCTGCAGCGCAAAAAGGGCCTATTTTTTCTCTGCATTGGTGCATGTGCATTCGACACTCACTGTACATGTGCACTCAGACCAACCAAGAAGCCTTAATTGCTTGTGACGCAACCAGCCTTTATTGAAAATGAATAATAATAATGACGTGCCGATGTATTATCGTAACAACTCGAGATTAACATCAAGCTATGTAGCATCAACATTCAATAGCAATTGTCTGAAAAGTGCACTTAATGCAGAAAAGGCTATACCAGATCAACTTAACCTAGCCTACCAAGGCATATTGTCACTCTTTCTACTGCACTAGTGCTGTTTACTTATATTGCTGTTTTTCGAGCCTTAGCAAGCATTTTGAACATTTCCCTTGGGCTGAGGTCTGCTTCGTTTGCAGCTCCTTCATCAGGCATTCGCTTTCGCTTACAGCCTCAATGCTGCTCAGCCTTGTATCCGCTGTGTTGAACCTTTTCAGTCGCCATCTGCTTATACACATCAAATCTGTCCCGTGCAAACTGGACCGTGTCGACCAGTGATGCCATCAAGCCAGTTGCCGTATTCAGGCTGACTGTAGGATCTTGATGGCTAATGTTCATACTGTTGAGACGGCCAAGGATATCATTCCAGGCAGTCGCCATAACTGCTGTGTCAAGTTCATCCATCCTGCGTGAAAATCCCTTGGCCTTATTTCTCGTATCTGGCTTCTGCTCGTTATCTGCGGCAAGCTCATCCAGGACTTCCTGAATGCTCTTCCACCCTTCTACCAGTGCTTTGACAGCATCTGCACGTTCACACCATCGGGTTCCAGGCAAAGCCTTGAGCGTCAGCGTGCAGCGATTCTTTAGTCACTGCCAGCGATATGTTGAGTCAGACAGGAATATATATAGTCCACTGACAAAATCAAAAAACCTGGTACAGCCACCACAGCTTTCAACAGCCTGATCTCCTACCAGGTTTATTCTGTGGTTGCAGCATGGAATAAAAGTGGCGTATTTACATTCTTGCTTCACAATTGCCTGGACACCATTGTACCATCCTGGCATGTTTGACGCATTGTCATACAACTGGCCTCTGCAATTAGCAATATCCAAGCCTTTTTCCTTCAGAAAGTTCAGAAGTATGCTAGCCATCTGCTCTGCCGTGTGTCTCATCATCATAGGCATGAATGTCAGGAACCGTTCAACTGGGCCCGATGGCAGAATGTACCGGGTGACAATAGTTAGCTGATCGAGAAGTGATACTTCAGGTGTCGAGTCAATTGAGGCAGAGAAATACTTTGCCTCCTTGGCTTCTTTCAGGATGGTGTCCTGCACCTTTTGTCCCATGAGCTTCACAAGTTCCACGCAAATTGTGGATGACAAATAGGAAAAGTGACCTTTCCGTGGTTCTCATACTTTCTAATATGGCTAGTCAGCAGAGTATCATACTCTGCCAACAGCTCAATGATGCCAAGTTAGTTATCATTATACTAATAGAACTAATACAAAACAAACTATTTAAAACAAAAACACAACCAAAACGGTAGTCAGAACTAGTACTCTGGTTTTATTTAAAAGACAGTAAAAATCCTTAAAGCGCTTTTCGTCTGTTTACACACAGACTTCTTCAGAAGGTGTAATAATACTGGCTCAAAAATTTACTTAAATAGCCAACAGCTGTAAAAGTGCGCTAAAATTCTAAAAAGGTCAATTAATTAAACAACATATACCTGCACTTGAACCTCAATCGTTATTAAAAATGTGTTGTACTTACATAAAATCATACATAAAAAGAAATAGAAAGACGTCAAAGGAAGGTACCTAGTATTACTGGCACTTTCAAACGTGAAAGTTGCAATTATTGCAAATTCATTGACATCATGAATACTTTTGAAATTGATGGACACAAATATAGGGTGAAACTTAAATTCAACTGTAACTCTAAGTTTATAGTTGATTTAGCCAAATGTACAGTGTGTTCAGCATTCTACGTGGGCAAAACGGAATGTAGGTTCCGTGAGAGAATTTATGAACATGTTTATGCTATCAATCATAATAAAACAGATAATGCTTTAGCTAAACATGTTTATTTAAATGTTCGACATCAGTTCAAATTTATGGTCATTGACCAGTTTGTTATGGACATTAGGGGTGGCCAAGCACCATTTAAACTTGAGGAACTGGAGTTAACTTGGCAGTTAAAATTAAATGCCTTTAGTTTTCCTGGATTGAATGAATCATGTTCTATTATGAGTTTACTAAAGCTTAAAAGCTTACAAAGATAGTCATTAATTAGTAATCCAGCATGCAAGAAAGTATTCAATCTATCTCATTCATGTTTACTGTTTTGTAAAGGGTATTGAATTTTATATTTTAAATTTATGGTAACTTTTGGAGTCCCAAGTGTAACATATTTTTTTATGTATGATTTTATGTAAGTACAACACATTTTTAATAACGATCGAGGTTCAAGTGCAGGTATATGTTGTTTAATTAATTGACCTTGTTAGATTTTTAGCACACTTTTACAGCTGTTGGCTATTTAAGTAAATATTTGAGCCAGTATTATTACACCTTCTGAAGAAGTCTGTGTGTAAACAGACGAAAAGTGCTTTAAGGATTTTTACTGTCTTTTAAATAAAACCGGAGTACTAGTTCGAATTATCGTTTTAGTTATCATTATAAGCGGAACCTATGATCTCATCCTTGCCCTTATAGCAAGACCATGCTCAGCTAGGAATATCATAACATCGATGAGCCACTTCAGAATCTGGCACCTGTAACACCGCTCTTCCTTGACCTGTTTGGCGGCTAGGTAGTCAACACAACCGGCCTCTGTCGGCTTGCAAAGGACAATATAACCTTGCGATGACCATCACTGCTTTCATGCATTTTTATTCTGGATTCACCTGCCCTCCAGTTGTCAAAACCACCAGAAATGAACTTGGCCACTTGAACAGCACTGCTGCCGAACAACTTGCATGCAAAGCAGAACACCTTCTCTGTTGAAGGTGAGTAGCACAACCATTGTCTACAGGATTTTTCACCATTGAGCAGATGCATATACACGAAGAAGGTCTTTGTGCATCGACATTGGAACGACTCGCCTAGGTATCATCTGGCACTCTCTTCAAACTTTGATGTTGGCAGTCTTTTGGACCTTTCTTGGCCCAGTATTCTTGAGTGTCAGCGTCGATTTCACCCCACTGTCCCAAATCATTGGTGAAAGCCTCCAGCGTCGGTGCTAGTGGTTCAGTGATAGCATCTCCTTTCACCTCTTCTCTCTTAGCTGAACTTTTCCGCTCTTTATTCTCTCTTGCCTCCACAGGTTCATCTTGCTTGGCCTGGTCTTCAGGAGCACTCGAACTCGCAATCGCATCTGACACAGACGATTGACATGAAGATGCTCATACTCCAAAATTTGAACTCAATTTTGGAATTTTCGCCAAAAGCTTTTCTTGTTCTGCTGCTTCTTTCCTTTTCTTTTTTGCTTTATCCCATCCACTGAGTTGAGATGCTATAGCAAGCATGCGCGAAACAGTATGAAAGATATCACAAAGTAAACTGTTTAATGTAAAATTGATAGCATTAACTTATAATCTTCAATTAACAATAAACACAACGACGTTATAGTTACGTCACAGCGCAAAGAATAATAGTTACTGTATAATAAGTAACGTTGTTTATAGGCGTCCGAAAGTCGGACTCCAAATTTCATTCTAAGAATTATTTTGAGATTAATATAGCAAAGGAAAACTGTTCAGCTTCTGGAAAATTCTCATCTGTTCGCATCTGGGCCTATTTCAGGAATGGGCCTAATGCTGCAGCATCAATAGCACCCACCTTAATCCGGCCCTGCCTATGAACCTATGAACCTATGTGTATAACAGCAGGGTATAAATGGCATGTCATTACCACAGGTCTATTCCCCATATCTCTATCCTTCCATCCTCATCCTGTAATACACAAAAACAGTCACATACCTGGTGGAGTGCAATACTATTCTGTTGAAATGTGCTACTAGTAATGTTTTGCAAAGGTGTGCTCTCTGTGTGAGAAAAATCATATACAGAATATTTGCCCATAGTCAGCTGCTTGCATTTTAACACGCTTTTCATTAGCAGGTAATTGCCTCAAAACCAGTCTGTGACTCTGATATGGTAATTGCAGCTAAAACAGCTGAGTTGCACTATCATTAGACAATGACATGCAACCACTGTGCAATATATAAGGCCTTCATGTAGAACAGGGTCCCTTTCTTAGTTGTTGAGATGGCCATTACTGGGATGAGGAGATTACATCATTGCAAGGGTAGGTCTGTAGCAGAAATCTTTAAATAGAGCTGTGTGTACCACAGGCTGAAGCTGCTACTGCAGGTAATTAATAGACATAGGAAGACAGTGTCAACACTTTGGAGGACAACAAGCTGTAGGTTTATCTGTGTCAGCTGTGTCAGCCTTGTTGCAGAGGCAGAGCCATGGTGAGGGTACCCTTTACACTCCAATTACTTCATGTGTTTAAGGTACATATGTTAGGCAACTATGTCAATAACAGAGTACTAGTATTAAAACAAGAACAATAATGACTTTGAAACAAAAGTATACAGGAAAAGCACATTTTGCAATTCCTTTCTCCACTACACGAGTGCACACCCCTCACACTGCAAAAATAATATAGTGAAAGGGCAGTTTGTGAGGGAATCTCGTATGACAAGCAAAGATGAAGATTTTCAAATAGAATGCAATTTATTAGAGGAGATGTTTTGTGCAAGAGGTTATCCAATGGGGTTTGTAAGAAATATTAGAGAAGAGGTAGAGAAAAACAGAATATCAAAATTCAAACCTATAAAAGGTATTTTGTTAGATACAATATGCAGTACTACCAATACTAACAATAATAAAACACATGGTTCTGACAAACAATACGAGTCTGCTTTAATTCTCCAGTATAATACTTTTAATTTTAAGGTGAAAATGTTATTCCAGAAGGAATGGGATAAATTTTCATCTTTTTCTGACATCGAAAATATTAATAACTTTGCTCCTAAAATAGTGTATAAGAACGCATGGAGTATAAAAAAGATTCTGGAGAATAATAAAGTAGGGAATATTGATACGCACAATAATATAACAAAAGTAGGGGAAAGTAAGAATGGAACGTATAAATGCGGACGTTGTAAACAATGTGAACATATTATTAACAAAGGAAATCTACACGTTAATAGTAGGGATATAACAATAAACAGCAAGGGATATTACAATTGTGAAACAAAAGGGGTGATATACATAGCTACATGTGAGAAATGCAGTTCATTTTATATAGGCAAAACAGAAAGGGTGCTGAAGAGAAGAATCTATGAGCACACATATGAAATATCCAAATCTAAGGAGACTAATGCGTTGTATAAACATACTAATCTATGTGATGGCTCAAGATTCTTATTTTTTGTAATAGAACAAGTTAAAAGGGAAATGAGGGGTGGTTTATGGGAGGAATGGCTGGAATATAAGGAGCTTTGGTGGCAAATTATGTTGGAAGCCACCGAAGCACCAGGATTGAATGAACATATATCATCCCTGTTCTAAAATTGAGAGCAGCCAAAATATAATTTAAATATGTTCACTATTGTCATTTGGACGATAGATGGCGCCATAACGTTTTAACAATGTGAATGAAAAGTAAAATGAACACATTATGAAATAGAATGAAACCACATTTATTTTAAAAATTTATTTCATTCTTTATTTATGTATGATAGTGTATTGTAAGTGAATATTTTACATCTTGATGATTTTATTAAAGTTTTAATAGGTTTTAAAATAAGATTTTAGAATAGGTCAGGCACAGTTTATTTACTTTTCAATATTCATGAGCTACACAAGTTTCATTGGTAGAACCAGGATGCAAATTTTTGTATTGGTTGAATTTAAATAGATTACAATACATAAGTACCAATTAAGTATAATTAATTTTATCTGATGAAGTCCTATTTGTTTTGTGGACGAAAACGCATGGTTATAGAAGAGCTTTCATGTGCTGTGTATTTCTTGTGGAATTTAATGTGCTGCTATTATTTGTGGAATTACATTAAAACCTTCGTACATTTGCTGGATTGTGCTCCTTTCCATCCTTTGGATTTTTGTGGTTATCAAGAGTACTAGGCGACATATAGTAATCATATACGGATATGTGAAGTGTGGCCCTATATACAGGCCTGTGTCTTCCAGAACTGAAAAGCAGTTATTTAATTTGCAACACTTTTTGTGGATAATGAGTGCATGAGTCATTCATTAATTGCTGTCTACACAATAATGAAATTGAAATGCAACATAACATTGGATTTGAACCCAGGGTTGTGTGTGGCAAAATGTATTGCATGCAAGGCATTTAACAGACTGAGGTACTGAGTCACCCTTACAGCAGATGTATTTGCAAGATATATGATCACACATACAGGCTGTGACAAACATTGTCTACATCCATCAGTATATGTATGGCTTTATATGGATGTATTTCTGCACCATAGTCCCAGTTAAATATGTATTTTGCCATGCATACCTTAGCAGGTGACTTTCTACATGTTGCTGATAAAAGGGCACATTTACCTGCTATCACAGGCCTCAGTTGCATCCATTATCATGTTTTTGGTGCTCTAGTGGTGTACTAATGCACCAGAGTCCAAGGTACACTCCCATTTTTTCCATTACATTTTATTTCAGTTTGTGTGGTGTGGTGCTGCTTGCAGCTCTGCTGAAATACACCTAATGACTGTAATTGGCAATTACTATGTTTTGTTTAAAATGCCTGTTTTAATTAAGAATTGTGTGGCATTGTGGGTTTATGCAGTGTGTTGTAGGTGTGATGGGCTCGGGTTTGAAACATGGCAAAGGTGTTTATTTTGTACATGTCTTACAATGTTGGAAACACATATAGTCATTATAGCTCTATGTAGCTGAGCTTAGTGAAGCCACGCAATGAGCTGTATCACTCAGTGCTGCATTAAAAAATATAAAGAAAAGAAGAAAAGGGGAGGTTGTAAAGTGTTGAAATGGGGGAAAAACATTATGAAAGCCAGGTTGGTATATGCAGGAAGGCTGTAGGAAAGAACCATATATATCCATTTCTTGTATAGCAACAACTCTGCACTTTGACAGACTTTGTAGATGAATTTGGAATTTGAAACCCCAGAGAGAGGGGTGAGGACAACATAACTGCATTGTCAAGCCAGTTGGACCGAATTATGGGTGTCCAGTGGACGAGTAGGCTAAATGGAGAACTATGTATGGGACAATTTTTGTTTTTGGGATAGGTGCCCATTTTTTTTAAGGTGAGAGTGGAATGTTGGGGAAGGGACATAGGAATGTGTGGGGGTGGTAAGTTGTGTAGGTGAGGATGCATTTGCAAACAGATAAGACAGACAAGACAGCAGACAGGGGCAGTGTGTGACACATGAGGGATGTGAACACCTTGGATAGGGAGGGTGTTGTGGAACTGAGTCCCATGTGTCTCCAGATGGCAGCAATGTGACTCATGTCCCCACCCATGTGACTGTTGGCACTGCCTCATCACTGCCTCATGTGTGGCTGTGCTGGTGGCTGGGCACCAGATTAAGGCTGCTCCATCAGGTTGGCCAGCATGCTGTCAATCTGGCACAGGTGTTGGTCATAGCTATGGTGGGCTATCCTGTGCACCAAGACCAGCAACTCCACCCAGGTGACAGCTCTCCCTCTGCCTCTGCTCCCAGAGGGGGGCCCAGCCCCATCCCATGGATCAGTACTACGCAATGTTGCAGGTAGTGGAGGGGCAGCAGAAGGGGCACCACCAGTCTGGGTCCCAGATGTGCTGCGACCCGGTGCCATGGCCAATTGAGGCAAGGAAGGGTGATCAGCCAGAACCGGCCTACCTTGACATGCTGTGGTAAATGAGGTATACCAATAATTATTGGTTAGTAATAACCAAACCATTGTTAGTATTAACAGAACTGAACATCATATTTACTTATCCAAATACATATTAATGTAGATTATCTGCAACACAATATTAAATAACATAACAGTCATTATGGTAACAGCATGTTAGTACAAAGTAAATCATATTGCCAACAAAACAGTTAGTTTATCAAATATGTTAATATTACATTATAATAAAACATAGCAATTGTCAACCACATTTTTTTAAAATATAGTTTAAAAATATATGTTAAATCATAATAATAAATAACAGTAATAAATAAATGAAGATAAGGGGTGGGGAGAAAGATAAAACTTTCCATTGCTGACACTGCAGATTATATCCTGAAAACACTGATAATAAATAATCTATAGGTGTGTAGGGTCAGTTTTGAGTACAGTGACTACAGTTCTCCTACAGCTGATGTAGCATGTACGTACAGCTCAAGCTGTTAGCATGGGTCAGTATGGGCCAAGCAAAAACAAATGCAGGTACACCACTGCACAAAACAGTTTCACATAATGTGGACTTATATAACTACCCAGGTGTTCTGTAAATGGATTTGGTAATACATTGCATTCCAGGTACTACTTTATCTGCTAATCATGTGACAGACAGATTAGGCAGTTTTAATTATATTACAAGAAACTGTGACACTTGAGAGGCATGTCTGGTACAGTAAGTAAACTAGACAGCCTTAGTTGGCAGGCATGGGAGTAGAATCCAATAGCTGTGACTGCAGGGGACATCTGCAAATAATCTAATAATTCACTGCACCATCTTAGTAAAACATGCAAGGGATACAGCCATACTGGAATTATACAGCTTTATTTGCATATCAACAATGCTGATGAACACATTCTTGGTATTGATGTTAAGATTCTGTGAAATCTAGACACAATATCTTCTCATAATATGTGTTACCACACCCATATATTTGTTGTGTTCCTGATGAGAGAGAAAATGTGAGCATTACTTGACTGATACTGAAATTAAGTGCTACTGATTCGAACCCAGGACTGTGTCTGGCAAAATGTACTGCATACAAAGCATTTAACAATAAGTCACTCAATAGTCAGCAATGACTCAGTAGCTCTGAGTGAAATACTGAGTCACTGCTAACTACTGAGTGACTGATACTTGCCCGGAGATCACCTGGAACTATACTATGAATTGAGCAGTACAAGTTACAGGACATTCCTCTTTCATTCTAGTACTATTACAGCATTGTACTAGTCTACAGTACTGTAGAACACACATGCATGGAATACAACCATACTGCATATATTAGAAAAGCTGTATTTTAGAATCAGCAATGCTAGTGAACACATTTTATTGTTATTGGTTTGAAATATCTGTAAAGTCCACACACAATATATTTCCATAGACCTGGCTACCTCACCCATATACCTTTATTACACAAGGGCTTTTGAAGAGAGAGCATTATATGGCCGATACTGGCTTGGAGACAGCCTTGGACAGTAGTATGAATTAAGCAATAGAGTTTGCAGGCCTTTAGATATGCTGGCTACAGCTATTACAGTGTTACACTTGACTGCAGCAACCTTACCACAGACAATCAGTGCATACAGCTGTACTGCAATGGTTTTGACAATACAATCCTGCTGAACAACATTTTGCTTACAGTTATTGGTATTTGAATTGTTTTATTGAAATACAGTTATTATTGTTCATTTATTGTACTACAGCTCTACAGCCCTAATTATCCATTTATTGCACTACAGTTCTACTTGCCTATTTACTGCACTACACTTTTTCTTCTGTATACTTTATTGCAGTAAATGCTTTACTCTTTCTTGCTTATTGCACTACAGTTGGTATACTAAATCCCCACTTACCACTCTCACAGTGCAACATGGCCAGGCGCCCAGCATGGGACTCGATATTGTGAGGCCTCTCAGCTGCAGCTGTTGGGAGAGAAGCACACCATTAAACATCCCAGTTTTGCAGACATTCAGCTTGCATTATGGTTAGACAGAGGAAGACATTATTACATACTTGTGAGGCATTCCCATCACAAGCTTCAGGGAGCTAGTTTTCAAGGGTTCCCTTCTTTCTCTTTTTCAGGTTGTCATAATGGGGACAACACTGTTCAGTTGTGTGGGTGATACCAGTAACACTGCTGAGTTCTCTGTCCAAACAGTCCCTGGCCTCCGCCTTACACTCTGAGCCCTGGAATCCACCCTGCATCAGCCAGAGTTCATGGAGTTTAACAAGGAGCCCAATCATGACCCTGGACTCCTGAATACCCTACCTCTGCACCCAAAAGTGCACACTTTCACCAACATTGCTAGCCATACCAACAGTTAATTGAACTCCAATGACTGTTGCAGAATTCCTGCCTGTTGGGCTTAATGTAGGCTGTTTTCCTTCCCTTACACATTATTCAGCAACATTCAGAAAAGCTCCCCGTTGCTTATCAGCATGCAAACCAGCTAAGCAAAGCCAAGCAGTGCAAATACAGAATCATGGTTTTAGCAATGCTTAGCACTGCACAAACATTGGTAACTGTTAACATGGTTATGCACTGCTTAGGATGAATGAGTAGTGCTTAGCAGATCACAGCAGTGCCAAAATCCACAATAGTTACATACAATTAAAAGAAAATATTACATGTATCTACAGTCATACTCTGCCTGTTATGAACTTGAACCCAAGACCTACTACATATAAGACTATAACTCTACCCATGTAGTTAGTTGGATGTTATAAAAACTGGTATACCTTCACATATACTACTAGGCTACCTGTTAGCATTGCTGAGCACCACACTGTGCCACAGAAACATGCTTACCCACACCTATAAATAAATAAATAATTATATCTGGTTTCTTTTTTTAAATGTCTGTCAGGTGTCGGTCAAGTATGTATGAGCTCTGCTTGGCTCTGCTGGCTCCACACAGCACAAACATAAAAAAAATAAATAAAATAAAAACTTTAATTATGATAATTAATTACATCTGTTTTCTGTTTTTAGATGTCTGCCAGGTGTCAGCTGTCTATATATGAGCCTAGCTTGGCATTGCTGCACTCCGTGCCATGTAAACATGCAGTAAAAAAAAAAAAAAAATTAAAAAAAAAATAATAACACATCATCAAAATGATATATTATACAGTTGACACACTTTACAACATTACAACAATGGTGAGGAGCATTACAGGGAGTCTCACACTTATCTGCAGCCACAGGTAGCCACTACACCTTTACGTACACTGATTCAATACCCATGTTCCTTGGCTCTCCCTCGGCAGCATGCTATCATTAATATGCATGCAGAGCTGCTGACGGGGAACCATGGCCATGTACATGGATACATTCCTTGTAGGCTCTACACTGTGCCTACATGGATTTTTATTAAATCCTGGGGAATGTTTTTTAATATATTCAGTCTTTCCGAATACCATTCCAAATATATCAATAGTTTCTTTATTAAATTGTATAGCTCCTATAATGCCCGTCAAACCAACACCTTTACATTTTTGTTTATATATAAACCAATTGTCTTTAACTCTTTCATTAGCTTTTTAATTGCCTCATCCATCCTGTCTTTATTTTTAGTGATTAATACTGCATCATTTGAGTATGTAAATATTATTAGTAATTGTATTTCTTCTATTATATCCTACCATATTTAATGTTCTATTTATTTTATTAACAATTACATTCATGACTAAAGCAAATATGGTACTGCTCACCGGGCATACTTGTTTTATTCCAAATCCAATTTTATTTTTTTTCACTTAGCCATCTGTTTATAATTATTCTTATGTTATTTCTTTATTCTCATAAATATTTTTCATTGAATATTATGTTAAAGATAGTACTGCATTTTATTTTTCTGTATATTTATTTGTTTCACTGAATATTGTGATCGCTCTCTCTCTATCTCACTTCATTGATATTCAGTGTTGAACTCTTAGCCTAGAGTGCTTCTCTGTGCTTATTCATCTTAGTCACTTATCCCTGAATTTATTTCTGCTGAATGGCTGAATATTTGAGCTGTTTGTTTAGCTGTTATATAGCTACATCAAGTTTATTACAAGCTGAAATAAGTACAAACTTACAGTTTTATAAAATAGTGCTACATTTTATTTTTCTGTTTATTTATTTGTTTCATTGAATATTGTGTTAAAGATAGTACCGTATTTTATTTTTCTGTATATATATTTATTTGCTTCACTGAGTATTGTGATCTCTCTCTCTCTCTATCTCTCGCTCTCTCTCTGCAGTAAGTGGGAGTTATTATTCTCACTTAATTGATATTTGGTGTTGAACTCTTAGCCTAGAGGGTTTCTCTGAGCTTATAACTCTTAGCCACTTATCTCTGAATTTATTTCTGATGAATAGCTGAATACTTGAGCAGTTTGGTTAGCTGTTATATACCTACATCAACTTTATTACAAGCTGAGATATGTACAAACGTGCAGTGTTATAAGATAATACTGCATTTTATTTTTCTGTTTATTTGTTTCACTAAATATTGTGTTAAATATAGTACTGCATTTTATTTTTCTGTATATTTATTTGCTTCACTGAATATTGTGAACTCTCTCTCTCTCTCTCTCTCTCTCTCTCTCTGCAGTTTGTTTCCCACCCACCCTTCCTGTTCTTGTTGTGGTATTAATCTTGGTGGCTTGGGAATTGCCTGTCCCACCTTTAAATTTGTGTTTGCACACTTCTCCTGGGTCCATATCATTTGCTCACTCAACTGAGTACAGTGAGATCATATTTTGATTTCAGACACCCCTACCAGTTTCATCTATTCAGCTCTATCCCGGTCTAGTGTCATTAGCTCATTCTACCTAATACAGAGAGAACATTTGAGTAGGCCAGCCCACTTAGGCCCATAACCTTGAATTATTTTCTGTTTCTCCTTTCTCCCTTTCCACTTTACTTTGTGTTCTGACTGAGTGTGCTTCTCAGCTGATAAGTATATATTTTGGCACTTTTTAACTGCCCAGGGTTGAATTAAATAATAATTGAATTCAGTTCAGAATACAGTTTGAATAAAGTGCTTTAATATTGCTACACACTCAAGCGTGCTAGCTTGCATTGCACTTGAATTGTTTTTAGTGCTGTTTTAGCTGCTATTCTGTTAAAAAAAAATCTAAGCTCGTTTCCTGCCTTTCCTGTAACTAGTCTAGTCCAGTTACAGATTTGCTGTATCCAGGACTGTTTGTAAGCTTCTGAGCCCCCCAAGCTTTTCTGTGTTGGAGGGAAGCCTTCTAACTTATTAGTGGGAGTGGCAAGTACTAGGTAGCCTATCTACCACAAGAGTGGATACTGGCCCAGAAATTGTAGTTTATTGTCTGTTTGGGCAGTTTTTCCATATCTCTCAGCTTTCAGGTCTAAAAGCCTGCATTTGTGCTTGTTTCCTGCCTTTCCTGTAGCTAGTCTAGTCCAGATACAGTTTTGCTGTATCCAGGACTGTTTGTAAGCTGCTGAGCCCCCCAAGCCTTTCTGTGTTGAGGGTAGCCTTCTAGCTTAGTAGTGGGAGAGGTAAGCACTAGGTAGCCTATCTATCACAAGAGGAGTGGTTTCTGGCCCAGAATTTGTACTTTATTGGACTTTTGGGCAGTTTTTCCATCTCTTTCAACTTTGTGGTTTAAAAGCCCATGTTCCACTTGTTTCCCACCTTTCCTGTAACTAGTCTGGTCCAGATACCGATTTGCTGTATTTAGGACTGTTTGTAAGCTTCTGAGAGGTACCAAAGTCTGCTCTTCAATTTTTCCCTTAGATCTGCTAGTTCTCTCCTCTCCTGCACTTTTACTAGCTTATTAGTCTAGCACTTTATCATACCAGACTTCTTGTAGCAGTTATTGTAGCACCCAAAAGAGCTACCAGCACTAATGTTCTACAAGGAAACAGCTCCAGTACTTATTATTAATGCCCACCCCTCCGGGCATGTCTAAAGGTCAGTTCCCCTGTGCTTTCTCCTGTTAACCTGGTGAACTTGGGCATACTGAGACAATGTAGCAACTGCCTCATGTACACCGACAACCCTCTCCTCTTACCTCCCAATACTCAGACTTGCAATGGATGAACTTATATATTCAAACTGGAAGCCATGCACTCTCCAGCCAAGACCGGAATAGTTGGTTAAGAGGAGAAGGTCAACACTTACACCACACCACATGGAACACATAGCCCTCCAGAACACACACCAGCACTGCCTTCACATAAAAACACAAACCACACACCCACCTTCCCAGAGGTTCTCAATAAAAATCTACCCAAACAGCAGAGACCTCCAAGGCAGAAGCACACTTGATCACCACAACAAAACACTAATCATGAGACACATAACTCTCCTAAACAGTGTACCAAAGCCCTTAAGGCAAAACAGCATGCCCAGCACACTAGTCATATGTGACTCGATAGTGAGGCACATTAATGTCCCACTCACTAGGTTAAATAAGGAGAAAGTAACAGTCAGCTGCCTGTAAGGTGCCAGGATCCACTATATAATGCATGCACTCAGGTCTCTCAACAACAGGTACAAATATGACTCTGTCATTGTACATAAGGGTGTGAATGACCTGAGATGTACCTCCCTGGACTACATGAAAAAGAGACATGGAGAAGTTCTCAGATTATGTAGCCCAGCCCTGAGCAGTGTCCTTCCACCACCCAAAATGATAACATAGTACAACCACAAAATGATTGATTTCAACAATTGGCTAAGTTTCTGGTGTCATTCTAAGGGTATCCAGTATCTGTCTGCCTGGCATGAGATGATTGACAGACCTCAATGCTTTGCCAGAGATGGCCTGCATCTGTCATCCCTGGGCTTCCCTAGATACTGGCCAAGGATCTTGCAGCCCCATAGTGCCTTTTTTAGGCAGTGTTCCAAAGACCAAATTACCACCATAATAGCTAAAAACAAATGCAATCTGAGGGTCATGCTGTACAATGCTAGAAGTCTCAATCTCAAAATTGAATTGGTCGAAGGACTCCTTAAAATGGAGAACATTGACATTTGTGCAATAACAGAAACCTGGTTCAAGACAGCAGAAAGCACCCCTGCACTACCAGGCTATAACTCATTCCACACCTTTCCTCCCCAGAACATGGACTGAAGCTCCAAAGGTGGTGGTGTTTCCATATTCTTAAAGGATGCACACACCTCCAGACTGGTAGCCCAACATAATGCATCAGAGATACTTCAAGTGCAGCTCACATTGTGTAAGACAGCGATTCAGGTCATAGCCTGTTATAGGTCTCCAACCATGTCCCAAGACACGCACTTCATGTTCCTAAGCACCCTGGAGAATATTAGGGTCCAACTTAACACAGTCGTACTGGGCAACTTCAGCTACCCCTCCATTAACTGGGAAAACTACTCATGTACCAATACACTTGCCCAACGTTTGCTAGAATTCATTAATTTCAATGCACTGCACCAGCTCGTTCTTACCCCCAGTAGAGGAAGCAACATCCTTGACCTGGTCATTACTGACATGGACAACCATTGCTCTACACCAATAGTCAACTCTTCCATGGTTAGAGATGACCACAAACTAATCACCACGCAAAGGTAACCACCATGAAAAAGAAACTTTGGGCTCCTAAGAACACAGGTGGCTAACTGCACGGCACCCATGCAAATGGAGAATAGTTGCATGACCGCCGATTCATACACCAGTGCACTGTACGAACATGTACACAAGTGTATAGATCTTGCCATACCCAATAGAACCAAGACATTCTCCTCAAAAAAAAAGGAAGCCAATCTGGTGGTCCCCTGCCTTAAACAAACTCTACAACAGAAGGAGGAAACTGATGGAGAATAAGGTGAAGTCCCTAGAGTGGTAAATTCCCTTATCAGCCTCAACAAAAAGTTGAGATCCCTCATCAAATCCTCTAAAGTTAGCTATGAAAACAGAATTGCAGCAGATAGTAAAGACAACCACAAGGCCTTCTATAGTTATGTAAAGAACCTCAATGGCAATACACAGATTTGCTCTGAGCTACTGCACAATGGTACTTCCCATACCGAGCCAACAGATATTGCCAATATACTGGCCAACAGATTCAGTGCCAACTTTTCCCCTCTCTTCCCCCAAAGGAACAATCACAATGGGTCTATATTAGAACATCAAATATGTAACAGTTTAAATCACTAAAGGTCGGCCTTTAGTGATCGAACTGTTAAAACATTGAATGTTCACAAAAAAAAATAAAAACCACAAAAAAAAAAAACTAAATGGTGTAGGCAGGTGGCCAAGCCCCCCTGCACCCCCCACATGGGGGGGCTGCACCCCCCAGCCCCCACTACTTAAATATGCCAACTCTGAGACCACACTACAATGAAGTAAATGGAAATCTCCACTTACGGAGATTTCAGTTTACTTGTTCGATGTTTTGCAGTTTCGCTATTCTCATGTCGACAATGTCAGATTCAACAATGTCGGCTTTCGAGAATGTAATATAGACCCATCACAATGCCAGTAGATTGCCAGGCACCTAGTATTACTGCTGCACAGGTTAAAATAGCACTGTCCAAGTTCAAGAATACAGCTTCTATGGGACCTGACTATATCCCTGGCTGTGTTCTAGATGAACTACAGAGTGAACTGGCACCTCACCTGTGTGCCCTGTTCAATCACAGCCTCACCTCAGCCTTTGTCCTTAATAAATGGTGCACTGCTATAGTCATCCCTCTCCACAAAAGGAGGAGTGACTACAGACCCTGGGAACTATTACCCCATTAGCCTGACAAGTCTGATGCAAAGCTAAGGAACATATCATCTTGGACATAATAAAGAAGGGTATAGGGAATCTCCAAACTCTGGATCCTACACAGTTTGGTTTTGTGAAGGGTAGATCATGCCTGCTCAATTTGGTTGACTTCTTTGAGTCAGTCACCAGAGCTGTGGATGAATGCAAAGTGGTTCATGCAGCCTTCCTTGATCTGCCCATGGCCTTTGATACCATTCCCCACTCAAGAATCAGAGCAAAACTCACTAAGCTAGGCATCAACCCCTATATCACTAGGTGGGTTTCAAACTGGCTCAGAAATAGAACCAGCAGTGTGAAGGTAGCTGACTCCAAGTCAGACTGCCGACCAGTCACAAGTGGAATCCCACAATGATCAATCCTTGGTCCTATCCTGTTTGGTATCTACTTCTCAGAAGTCCAGTCCAGCACAAAGGGACTCTGGCTGACAAAGTTCACAGATGATTGCAAGTTGGGACCCATTATTAACTCCCCACGTGATGCTGACATCCTACAGAAAGGCCTCACTGAGACCAACGTTTGGTGTCAGACTCATGGCCTTAAGCTCAATGCTAAAAAATGTGTCATCATCCCCTTTGGGAAAAACCCAGTTCCCATATACTACCATATCGATGGTAATCCACAAAACACAGAAGGTTTTATAAGAGATCTGGGAACACAGGTTGACAGCAACCTGTCTTTTGACTACCACACTGACACTGTGATCAGAAAGTCCTTCTATGTGGCACATCTCATTACTATGGGTTTTGCATCCAGGAAGAAAGATGTCATTGTCTCCCTCTACTCTTCCCTCATTAGGTCAATCATTGAATACAATGCCTCATTTGGCATGTACCTCACCAGACACCTGTAACAACTGGAGAGGCCGCAAAAGTACTTCACAAAGAGGCCTTAAACACTTGTCCTATATGGACAGACTCAAAAATCTCCAACTATTCTCTGTCTCATATCGCCTACTTAGAGGTGATCTCTGCTTGACATATAAAGCCTTGTCTGACCCAGCTCTGTTAGAAATGCTACATCTAAAGAAATCCCAAACCCTCTACACCACACATTCCAGAGACCTCAACCTCATTACCACAATCAACAGAATGTGGTGGAGGGACAGTTTCATAACCAAGAGACTGCCCATGCTATGGAATAGACTTCCCATACATGTCAAACAGAGCACCTCACTGGCCTGTTTCCAGAGAAATCTTGATGAGTGGATGGGAAATAGAAAATTCACCCTGGGGATCACTCCAGTGGCTCTACTCAAAAGAAACACTGGAAACTAAGGTTGGGTGGCACGATGCCAGGGTAATCCTATGGGTTAGGCTTGTAAAGGCCCCAGGGCCATTGGCCTAGTACACGTCTATAAACCTATGAACCTATAAATCCCTTACTGTATAATCTGTATTATTCAATACTATTGGTTTCCAACTTTTCAAATCATCTTTGTCTCCTTTTTTTCCATATGCATTTCATAATTCCCATACATATCTGTTTATCTACTATACCTTTCTTTAACCATTCATGTAGTACCTCAACAAAAAGATTTTTTCCCAGTTTTCCATATCATTGTACATATGATATTCAGTACCATCCAGTCCTGTGGCTGTGTAATTATTGATGTTTTTTAATGTTTCATGTAATACTTTTACACTTATATTTATTTACATATTCTCATTATCTTCTTCCTTTAGCTTTTTACCTATCCATTTCTGTTTTACTTTTGTCTCTTCTTTTTTTTTTTTTTTTTTACAAAATTCTGTTCAATTTACTTTTAATCACATTACGTATTCCTTCTTGTGTTATTATTTTTTCTCCTTCATTGTTCTTTAATTCTCTTATTATTTTCTTCTTCTCTTTTACTAATTTATTTAAGTAGGGTGCTACATTCTCATTTTTTCCCTTGTAAACAATATCTTTGTTTATAAAACAATTTTTTATTAATCTTTTCTTGATTCATATATTTCTTTTTCTTGCTCAAAAAGCATTTTCATATCTCTTATGTCTTTGAACACTTCTTGACTCAGTTGTTTATATCTTAATTTCTCTGTTCTGTTTTCATTTTGGCATTCTAAAAAGCATTTTTTGTATTTTTCTTTAAAGCTTATCCACCAAATTGTCTAATTTTTTATAAAATATTCTCATATTTGTATGATCTTTCAATAATTTATTTCTCTATTGACTTTATTTAAGTCTTTCTCATTAAGCCTTTAAAACCTTTTCCTATTTTTATGTATCCCTCTTTCTCATATACCTCTATCCAAATAGCTATATAATCTGAAAAAAACTGTCTTTCTATGCCCTTGTTAAAATATTTTTAAACTATCTGATACTAAGAAGTAATCAATTTCATTTTTAATTTTTCCTCTTCTAGAAGTACAATAATTATTATCCCATATGTATAACTTTCTACTTTTCATTATGTCATTGTATCATTTTAGCATCATTATGTTTCTTCCCTCTTCTTATATTGCAGTTAAAGTGTCTTTTCCCATATTCTAGACAACTGTTTTACCCCACAGAAATTCAGTTTGTAATCTTTCTTCTTCTGTCAGAGTCCTAGTTTCTTCTAATGTGATAGTAAGCATATCCAATGAAATACACCATTCTAAAATACCTACTCTTCTTTTGATATTCTTTATAATATTCACATTTAAAACCTTCAGCTTTTAAATTATATTATTGTTGTTTCTATCTCATCGTTTACCTTTTTTACTATTTTTCACAATTATATTCTTAAATTTTCTTTTTCTCTCTTTTACCCTTTTACTTGTGGGATTTTTATTTCCTCTCATTATATGCCAATTCTTCATTTGTATCAGTCATCTCTTCTTTCCATTCTCTTTCCTCATGTTTAAAATCCTTTATTACATCTTTGCTTTTTTCTTGTTTTAATTTTCCTTTTCTACATTTTTATCATATACTGAATCCTGTATGTCTTATTTTTCTGCAATTTTTATATTTTCATCACAATCTAGCCATGTATGTCCAGTTTTTCTACATCTTTTACATTTCATATCACATTTTTGCTGAATGACGCATTTTTCCACAATAAAACATTTTTGTTTATCACATTCACTAACCAAGTGATCATTTTTCTACAAAAAAGCATGTTTTAGGTTGTCCTCTGTAGTTAACAAATCCTCTGCTACCATTCATATTCATTGTACTAGAAATATGCACAGCATCACATTCCATTTTCAAAATAATTCCACATTCCAAACCTCCAGTCTGTAAACTTCTATCATATATTTTTATGTCCATCACATCTTTGCATAATGTCTTAAAGTGTTCTTTCAGGTCATCTTTATCAATTTCTATTCTAAATTGTAGCATAATTATTTTTGGTCTCTCTGTTAAATGCCTGTACTACATATTCAGTCCATGGATTACAGTTCTTTTTTTTTCCTCATATTTTTCTAGAAAATTTTACATATACTGTCCTGTTTTAAAAAATACATCACAGTATGTCTCTTTGATGATAAGAATAAAAACTCTCACCTCCTTCAGTGAGACACCCAGTGGCACAATTATAATGACTCATACCTCATATCTGTCCAGTCCAGTTTCTTTCTTACTGTTTATTCTCAACATATTTCTTCTTCCCATCCTTCACTTTTTCTTTCTCCCTCTTTCAATGTCTGTGTGTATGATTTTCTTCATGTCATATTCTCAGCAACATCTTCTTGAATTTTCTCCATAATCTCACCCCAAGACACTACCACTTTGCTCTCTGGTTCTCTCTGGTTAATCATTTGTTTTAAATAAACATCCTGCAACCCTCTAGATTTAAAGGGTGTAAAAATATATCCCTGCTGGCTATTACCTTCTCCCTTGAACAGCTTCTCCTGGAATACATCTTCTGAATCTGGAACTGTTCCACCAACATCACTCCTCTCCTTCACTTCCGATATGAACAACTTTTCTGCTTTTTCTAAGTTACTTATCTGCTTTTCACATAAATGCTCAGTTGTCTCCATACTTATTTTTTCTTTTTCCATGATTCCATTCTCTTCATTTACACTTGCCATACTTTTTCTGTTTCTCTAGGCTGTCTATGAGCCTGGAATGGAAATAGGAAGTAAGACACACCACACACAAATGTGTCCCCTACACTATGAGTAGGTTTTTTTATTGATATATACATTACATATTATTTACATATTTATATATTTACATTATTTACTTCTATTTACAAATCTCCATACATTATAAACCTCAATTTAAGCATTCCCCCACTCTTTTATCCACAACCACAATGTTATTTTATCCAAAATCTTTGTCAAACTTCATTTTCTATTGTATTTAATTTCATTTAGTCTCTTGTTCCATATAGCCCATGAAGCAAAAAGTATCACTCTGTCCATTTTCTTCATTTCTTCCTGTTTACATGCACCATAATAAACACATTATATGTACATATTTTTGTTCAATTTTTAACCCTATTATATTTATATATTTCTTCCCACAATGTATTAACTCTTTCACATTTCAAGAACACATACCCAGTAGTCTCAAACTCTTCACATTTATTACATATTCTAACTTGCTTTTTTGCATGGCATATTTGCCTTAACTGGCAATTTTCTAATAGACAATTTCCATAAAAAATCATTGCATTCTTTAATCTTTTTCTACTTACTATATCTCATCATTATGGCTTTCTTCTTATCTATTTCTAAATCTTTCCATGAATCAATACAATAAAATGATTCAATAATACTTAAGCACCATTCCTTTCTATTTTTCTCACATATATTCTTTTTTATTTTCCATAACACAATTTTGTTTTGGTACTATTTCATTTCATCATTTACAATGCTTTTACTTCATTTTTTTTTTTTTTTTTTTTTTCAAAACAAGTTTATTGTTTTAACATATAAGAGAAATATCATAACAATTTTATACAAATAATTAAAAATAGGTATTATTATAATATTCAACAAAACAACTAAAGTATTTACAAAGACATCCACTACAATCAGATCAATTAATTAAACTAAAATACTGTGCTATTGAAATTAGAATTTTTTAACAAATTTTGTAAATTATCCCATACAATAAAATGTGATGTTTTTCTAGTTGTTCTCATTCTAATTGTGCTTATTTCCATATGACACATTATATTCATAACATTTTTAAATTCATTGAACGAAGGAGGTGTATCTGAAATCCAATTTCTAGTTATTATTTTCCTAGCCACTGCTAGGATAGACCATAACAAGGAAAGCTTAATCTTTTTAACACATTGAGGTACAGGTGTGTTGAATAATATAAGAGACTTAGAAATAATGAAATTATCTGTAAAAAGAGCCTGCAAAAATTCATTAATTGACTTCCAGTATTCTTTCAACTTCATACAGTCATAAAACATATGAGCCCAGTCAGCATTAATTTCTACATTACATCTCTTACATAGATTATCTTTATTATTAATTTTATTCATCATCAAAGGTGTATAAAAAGATCTATGTAAAAATTTCCATGTATAATGTCTCCAGACAATGGAAGATGTAGTTCTATAAGCAGATTCCAATATATATTGTTTATCTTGTTGAGTTGGTGGGTCCCCATTAATAGAGGTGAAATAATTCCAGTATGAATCTACATTGTAAAAGTTTCTTGTCTGATAATTTTATGTATATATGAAAGTTTACCTTTATCAGAAACTTTATGCTGTAAATTTATTATCAAGTAATCAATCAGTTTTGGAATAGATTCTTTAACTGTTATAGACATTAGATCTATTCTATCAATGAGATGTTGTCTAAAGATCTGAACCTCTAACCAGCAAGTTTCTCTTAGATCAAATTCTTGTTTTAAGAAATCTAGATTTTTAACTTTATTATCAGATATCAGCTGATACCAGTACTTTAGATTATTATCTATAGCTAAATGAGCTCCTTCAGAAGTAGATGACATAAGCATACCCTGAGTATAAATTATAGGAATACAATAAAATTCCATTCCCTATACTTAGGGTGCATGAATATAAAGTTACGATAACTGATAATAATATTTAATGGGTAACAGACCATATGTTTAGGTGTAATAGGTGAAGTACAAAATTCCTTTAGCAACCACAACATGGAGTTATTTATAATCATATTTTTATGTGTTAAGGAGATTTTCATGAAGTGCATACTAATTAGCTCCCAATAATCTTTCCATTTTGCAACATATGACCGATCTATTAATAAAGTAATAACTTTTATAATAGAAGAGATAATATATAAATTAAAGTCTGGAAAAGAAATACCAGCTATTAGTATGTTTCTTTAATGCAATCCTAGGTCTATTAGGTGCCCATAAGAAATTTAACATTAGTGTATTCAGTTTCTTGATAGTTATTTTGTAGGTGAAAGTATTATTGATTGTATTAAGTATAAAATCTTGGGGAATATTATCATTTTAATAATTGTAAGTCTCTCCTCCATAGTAAAAAACATATTATTCCAGGTATTAAAAAGATTTTGTATATTAAGAAAACAGGTATTATAATTATTATATATAATAGATTTAATATCTTTAGATAGTATTATACCTAAATAAGTTATCTGACCTGAGTTGGGTACATATTTAGTAGAATCACTAATGAGAGTATTTTTCGTGTATATATAGGTAGTATTTTAGTTTTTCTTCATTGAATATTAAACCAGAAATACTTTTAAAATTCATCATTTTATCAAATAAAGACTGCATAGAAGAATTAGATCCTGCTGATGTAATTAGAACATCATCTGCAAAAGTTGAATTTTTGATGTTGTATTTTCTTCTATTTCAAAACCCTCTATGTCAGTACTGTTTCTAATCAAATTAGCCCAAGGCTCCATTACTAAAGTGAATAATAGTGGAGAAAGTGGACATCCTTGCTTTGTACCTTTAAGAATGGGTATTTTTGTGAAACATATGTTCCTACCTTAATATAAGCCAGCGTTCCTTTGTATAAATGCTCAATTAAATTTACAAATGCATCAGAGAAATTTGTGCATTTCAGTAAGGTAAACAGATAGTCCCAACTTACTGAATCAAATGCTGAACCTATATCAAGACTAATAAGTGTTAAATCTTTCTTTTTCCTATTTGCAAAATCAATTAATGTTAAAGTTCTTCTTATATTATCAAAAGTATTTCTATTTACAATGAAGCCCGTCTGATCTATGTCTATAATGCCGGGGATAATTGTCTTCAATCTATCAGCAAAAATACTCATAAACATTTTATAATCAACATTAAGTAATGAGATGGGTCGATATGAAGAATATCTAGTTGGATCTTTATTAGGTTTTAAAATTGGTGAAATAAATGTATATTGCCAAGATGGGGGTTATTAACTCAGTTTGGGCCAGAATAAAAACCTTATGTATTAATGAATATGTAGTTTTAGAAAGGATTTTATATATCTCTGGTATAATACCATCATTACCCGGTGCTTTGTTTGATTTAAGCTTATTTATTTGTGTAATAACTTCTGTATATGAAATACTCTTGTCCAATAGTTTAATCTGTTGTTTATTAAGCTTTTTATTCATGTTTGTGGTTATAAACTCCTTTATTTTATCTTTAGGTTCCATGTTAATGTTGTTATGGTTAATCTTGTGAAAGTGATTTCTAAATTCATCCAGTATTTCTGGTATACTAGAAACATTCTTCTTTTTCCTTAGAGAAAAGATTTCTTTGATATGGTTTTGTTTATTCAATCTTTTTGTTTTATTTTTAAGTCTATGTAAGTATTTGGGGCTTATTGAATAAGACAAAAACTTGTATTTCTCTAAAGTTATTTTAACTTTATGAGTTAAAATTTCTTTGTATTTCTCATTTAGTTTGTTTATTTCTTCAATAACTTTCTTGTCCATAATATTTTCTTTATTATTATGTTTATAAGAGTCTAGTTTACTTTGAATATCTAACAATTCCTTATCCCAAGATTTCCTTTTGTTATTATACCATCTGATACTTTGTCCATATAGATATGATTTTAAGGCATCCCAAACATAGACAATGGAGACTTCAGGAGTATTATTTATGTCTAGAAAATGTTATACTTCTGAAAGTATATATTCTTTATAGTCTTTTAGCTGAGTTAAGTATGCTGGTATCCTTTTGATCTGAACATTATGAGTATTTTTTATCATGAATTCAAAACAATTGAGTTATGATCAGATATAGGACATGAAATGATTTTGGAATTAATTAAATCTGTTACCATCTGGTTAGAAATAAAGACCCTATCTATTTTTGAATAAGTTTTGTATCTGTTAGAAAAAAGGTGTATGGTAATGATTTTGACTCTATCTGATTATTAATATCATTCAAATGATAAGAATTAGCAAAATCATTTAAATGTTTTGCATTAGATGTAATTCTTCTTTTCTTTATAGTGGTAGTATCACTTTCATGTAGTATACAATTAAAATCACCAGCTAAAATAATATACCCTACAGAGAATGATATGATCTTATCAATATGATGTTTCACTGTATTAATACCAATTCCAGGTATCCAATATACATTAATTAAAGTGTAAGTCTTCCCATTAATTTGTATTATAACCATACAAAACATTCCTTTGTCATCCTGATAAGACTTAATGGTTTTAGGAATGGGCATACTTTTATTCCATAAAATAGCCACTCCTCTTTTTTTCTGAGTGTGCTCTGAACTAACCAATATTGTATACTTATTAGTGGCTAGTTTATCAATATCTTTTTTCAAGAGATGGGTTTCTTGCAGGAAGACTAGATTGGCCTTGTGTAGATTAATGTATCTTATTAGGCTTGCCCTTTTACACGGATTATTCAATCCATTAATGTTTAAAGAAATTCCTTTTAAAGATGTCATTTGGCATTTTTAAAACTCAAGAATCTTATGATCGAAATAACAAATAACAAGATAAATAATGTTACATCTCCTCTTTTAGGTGTACCTTTAAATATAGCTGTATTTATTAAATCTCTTATGGGATTTTGTATAGGATTCAATTTTGTTTGTAGTGACAATGAGTGTACAAAATATATTGTGGATGTCAAAACTATATACATATAACAATGAACAAGTGAAAATAATGTAAGGATTAAACCTTGCATCCCGCCTGGAGTTGAAAACTCCAACTTAGAGCAGTATTTACTACTCAAGTTAACCCCTACCCTAAGCAGCAGTACCTCAGCTACCACCTTATCAATTTAATACTAGTTATATTTAACTGAGGTTAACAGTTTTCAATTCAATTATCTATCAAGACAAAACTACACATTTGGTAAAACAGCATCATATAAACTAAAATAAACTTTTTTTTTTTTTTTAAAAACTGTTCATACTATTATATAGATCTATGTAATATATAACACTTGAATTCTAATAGCATTCAAATAATCTTAATGTTAGAAATCAAGAGGAGAGAAAATTATGTTCTAACATTCATTTAAATCAAAAACTTTGGCTAATATGATTCAGACATTACATGCATTAAGATGCATCTATTTTCTGTCATGTGAATTCTATCAACAGCTTCCAAAAAATCTTGAATTGTTTGTATATGAGCATTTACTTAAACTCATTATTGTCAATAGAGTAAAATATTGTATTCATAAAATTATTATAAATCATATTGCATAGTTATGCAGATTTTCAGAAACACCTGCTATTACCTAAAAAAAAAAAAAAAAAAAAAGCCATCACACACATAAACACAGACACACACACATACATATGCACACACACATATACACACACACACACACACACACACACACACACACACACACACACACATACACATACACATATATACATAGATACACACACACACACACACACACACACATATATATATATATATATATATATATATATATATATATATATATATATGATCTCACTGAGTTGTGTGTTAGTAGAGCACTATCCTACTTGCTGTCCCTAGAATAAATCTGTCTGCTTTATACAAAATAATGCACAGCAAACACATATTAGTAACCAGATTTTACAATCATGCCAACCTACTGCTTTAAAATATATCACATGACATTTCTTCCAGAATAGAGTTATAAGATTATTTATGCTTGCCAATCAGATGAATTAAATGAGTTATAGTAAAGTATATGTTTGGGACACAAGTTTTTAACACAGATTATTATGCTACTGTTAAGTAGATTTTCAAAAACATTTAAATAAATGTTTCATTTTCTATGCCTTCTAAAATAAGATATTTACTTGCTACAAGAAACTACATCATCCAAACTCATCATAACTGACATATTTTATGAATAGAGTATTTTTCCTGAATCTGTGGTGTGTCAGTGTGATAATCTTGTCAATGTTTATATTAACTGCTTTCAGTTTCTCTGTGAAAATTCTGTGAGTGAAGCTTCTGAGGAAACTCATGGACACTATGCATGAGACAGCCCACATCCCAGATTGTCTCCCTTAACATTTTGGCGGAAAACTTATTAAAACTTGTGGCAAACATTCATTTTGTCAATAGAGTAAAATATTGTATTCATAGAAATTATTATAAATCATATTGGATAGTTATGCAGATTCTCAGAAAAAAAGCCATCACACTCACACACACACACACATACATACACACACACACACACACACACACACACACACACACACACACACACACACACACATATATATATATATCTGATCTCACTGAGTCGTGTTAGTAGAGCACTATCCTACTTGCTGTCCCTAGAATAAATCTGTCTGCTTTATACAAAATAATGCACAGCAAACACATATTGGTAACCAGATTTTACAATCATGCTAACCTACTGCTTTAAAATATATCACATGACATTTCTTCCAGAATAGAGTTATAAGATTATTTATGTTTGTCAATCAGATGAATTAAATGAGTTATAGTAAAGTATATGTTTGGAACACAAATTTTAACACAGATTATTATGCTGCTGTTAAGTAGATTTTCAAAAACATTTAAATAAATGTTTCATTTTTATGCCTTCTAAAATAAGACATTTACTTACTACAAGAAACTACATCATTTAAACTCATTATAACTGACATATTTTATGAACAGAGTATTTTTCCTGAATCTGTGGTGTGTCAGTGTGATAACCTTGTCAATGTTTATACTAACTGCTTTCAGTTTCTCTGTGAGAATTATGTGATTTGAAGATTCTGAGGTAACTCAAGGACATTGTGCATAAGACAGCCCACATCCCAGATTGTCTCTCTTAACATTTTGGCGGAAACTTATTAAAACTAGTGACAAACATTCATTTAGCAGTGTAAATGCATCTAAACATGACAGAACCTCCACAATGTATTCCACAGATCATCACAGCCTCTATGCAAGTGAAATTAAACTCAAAATTACCAACAAGCAATAAAACTCAGCATTCTTCTCCCAACTCAATTTTCATACAAATCCTATTATTCACTGTGCCCACACAGTCTAAAGCATTTCTATATATTAATAAAGAAAAGAAAAGAGAGTAGAAAATAAAAGGGAGTGAGGCAGAAATAAAAAAATGTAAGAGAAAGCTGTAAGAAGTATATACAATGGAATGTTACTTACTGTTTATATTAATAGAGTTAAAAATAAAACATATTATTTACTCTTATTTAGTTCTGATTATTATTAGTTAAAGCATGACAGATTATTTACAAACAAGCATAAGCAGTATAATCAAGAAAGTATAATTAGAAATAGCATTTGAAAAACTTATAAACTTTTACAAGAAATAAATATGTTATTATTCTATTAATGATATTTTCATTACTGTTCTCTCCCTGCCCTCCCCCACCCTTTACCCACTACATAATCTAAATAGAATGTCATTGTTTAAACAAAGAAAATAATAAAAGAAGAAGGAGAAAAAAAAAGGTAAAGATAAAAAAATGTATCAAATTACTAACCTTACTTTTTTCAGAAAGAAAAACAAATCGAGTCACAGCCTGCCATTAAATCCTCAGGCATTTTGACTGGTTATGAAACAAAACATTTCTTTGCACATAGAGAATAACTTTGATTAAATCTTTTCCAAAATATTTGTGGCTTTCTGGAAATGCAGGAACTATATTCAAAAGATTAATAATGAACTAAAATGATGAGAGAGAAAAAAACATATAACAAATCATTTGTTTTTAGTCTCTTCTTCTTCTCTGAAGTCTTCCAGGAAGCTTCAGTTGCCAATCTCTTTAATGAAGAACTAGCCCATTCCATTTCTTCTATTTTATCCAAAATCCTTTTTCTTTGACAAACAGTAAAGCAGAGTCTAAATCATCGAAGACCTTAGGACCATCAGGAAGAAAGATTTTAAGCTTGGCAGGAAACAGAAGGTATGTTTTAAACTGTGCTTTTTAAGCTCCCTTATTAGTGGCAGAAAAACTTTTCTTTTAGCAATTACCATGGAAGAATAGTCATTGTCAAAACGCACAGTTGTCTCATTAAACTTAACAGGAGCTTTAGCCCAAGCAGATTTAAGAACCATCTCTTTATCAAAGATGATAGAAATCTAACTATAACTGATCTAGGATAGTTTTTGTTAGAGTTAGTATTAGCTATAGATCTATGTGCTCTTTCGATACCAAAAGAGAATGCTTCTGGTAAATCTAAAGTTTTAGGGAGCCATGTTGTTAAAAAAGAAGTAATATTGTTACCTTCAATATTTTCTGGCAGTCCAAAAATCCTAATGTTATTGCGCCTAGATCTATTTTCCAGGTCATCCAGCTTTGTTTGTAAATGTGTATTTTGTTTCAGCAGAAACTCAATGTTGATTTCCTGTTCTTGTATTTTATTTTCCATGTCATTCACAGCTTCTTCTATGCCTGTCATCTGGATCTTCTGTTGTTGCAGGTCCATATGTAACAAGTCTATTTGTTTTGTAGTTTTTCTGAAAAAGTGTCTATTTTAGTATCCATTTTATCCATCTTAGCAAAGTTCAAGGATAGATAAAAATATGTGGAGTAAACTCTCCTCCAAATGTATCCAG
Source organism: Protopterus annectens (assembly GCF_019279795.1). Taxonomy (NCBI): domain Eukaryota; kingdom Metazoa; phylum Chordata; order Ceratodontiformes; family Protopteridae; genus Protopterus; species Protopterus annectens. The sequence continues at coordinate 1,714,117,348 of NC_056726.1, read as the reverse complement.
AAAATAAAATAATTTCTATGAAGTTGTTATTTTCCTTCATAATTCCTTTTAATACCTTATATAAAACTATAGATGCTGCATGTACGGTTGGGCATATTAAACCCAAACCTCCTTGCTCTTCTTTCAAGTACAGAATTCCTCTTTTGACTGGATTCAGTCTAGAGCCCCATATAAAAGAGAATATAATCATCATTAATGCATTTTCATACTTAATAGGAATCATATAGATCTTAGCAACATAAACAATTTTTCCTATTACCATGGTGTTCAACAAGTGTACTTTTTTCTATACAAAAATCTATATGATTTCCAAAAATAAGTCATATCCTTTACTTCTTTAAGTGCATTATCCCATTGTTGTTGTCTGTATTCATTCCTTACTTCCAAATGTTATTCCTAAAATATCTATATCTTTTTCATTAAACTCAACACCTCCCATCATATCTCCTAAACCAAATCATTTACTTTTCTCCTTATTTATACTTAAGCTAATCTTTTCTTTTAAATTTATACTTAATTTACCATCTCCATTTTCCTTCCATACTTTATTTTTAACAATTAATACAATATTATCTACACAATTATATATTATTGGCAATTGTACTTCCTTCATCAATTTATATTCACCACTACTTGACAATTTATTAATTTCCTTCACTATTACATTCAGAACTAATGGGAAAATTACACTACTTGCTGGTCAGCCCTGCTTTATTCCACATTTTATTTTTATTTCTTCCCCAATCCCACCATTTACATTTAGTTTAACATATTTCCTTTCATAAACAGATGCTATTACTTGTGATATTTTTGCTTACATTATATGCCTGCAAAATTCCCCATAATGATTTATACTGAATGTTATCAAAAGCTTTACTTACAGCATATCCTCTATCATAACCTTTACTTCTACATTTTTATGATATCATCAATTATTTCTCTTATTATCCTTAATAACTCTTGACTTCCTTTTCTTTTTCTTCCAAATACATTTTGGTCATATATTCTATTCATTCTTTTCTGTAACCTCTTTGTTATTATTGTCATAACAAATTTATAATCTGTATTATTCAATGTTATTGGTCTCCATTTTTTATCTCCTCTTTATTTCCTTTTTAAATATACATTTTATAACTCCTGTACATATCTCATTCTCTTTAATTCCACTTTCTAACTATTCATTCGTAACTTCTATAAACATTATTTTTTGCTACTCTTTCATTTCTTTATACATACCATATTAATTCCATCCAATCCTATTGCAAAATTAATGTTAATATCTTTTAGAATTTTATTTAATTCTTTCCTGGCTAGTTTTTGTTCCAAATACTCATTATCTTTCTTATTTTTAAATTTCACCTTTATACATTTGTTCTGTTTTCTTCTCTCTTAGATAATTCCAATACATATTATTTAATTCTTTTGTATATTCCTTCTTGCTGTCTTATTTGTTTCCCTTCCTTATTTTTAATTCTCTTATTATTTATCTTCTTGTATTATTTTACTCAACTATGGTGCTACCTCTTCTTTCTTTCCTTGTAAACAATATTTTTGCTTATATAACAAGTTGTTAATTTTAACTTGCTTCATTTTATAAATCTCTTTCTTTTTCATAAAAGGAATTTTTATTCTCTAATAAGTCTCTAAATGTTTCTTGACTTAATGCCTTATATCTCTCTTTTTCTTTTCTTTTTTCTTCCTTATGCATTCTTGTGCAAAATCTTTTATTTTTTTTTTATGAAAACATATACAGTGAGCATAACTAAAATACTTTTTAAAATATTTTTCTTTAAAATTAAGCCAACAAACAGTCCAGTTCACATAAAACTTCCTCAAAGTCATATGATTTTTCCATAATTCCACAAGTTCTTTTTTCTCTTCTAAATCTAATTAATTTTCATTCTCTTTATTCCTTTTCCTATTCTTATATATTCTTAATTTTCCTGTACTTTAACCCATATTGCCACATAATTTGAAAATCCAGCATACTTAATTCCTTTTTTATAACTTTTAAACTAGCAGATTTGAAAAAATAATCAATTTCTGTCCTAATTTCATTCCTTTTATAAGTCCAGTGGTTAATCACCCATACACTTAACTTTCCACATCTCATAATTTGTTTAGCCATTTTAATATCACAATTGCTCTTATTTTTCCCTACATTACAATTAAAATCACCCACCACTATAATGTCCATATTTGCACAAACATATTGAAGAATATTTTTAAACATCATTTCTCTCTCTTTTTTGTTATATATGCATATAAAGCTATACTTCTATACACATATTTTTCTATCTCATGTCTATTACTGTAGTTCATCCTAGTTCCACTATACTTGCATCTAATATTTTAATGCTTTCTTGACATAATATACATATAGCAAACATGTTTCTTTCCTTATGTTCCTAACTACCACACCATTTCAAAGTTTTTTGGTTTGTGTTCCTTCTTCCTCTGTTAATAATCTGGTATCTTCTAAAATAATAATATGCGTATCTACTGCAGCACACAATTGTAATATACTTATTCTACTTTTAAGATTTTTCATAATGTTCACATTTAAAACTAATATTTTCAGCTTTTAAGAACAGTTAGTATAATAAAATGTTTATCCGTTTTCTTTCTTATTTCCTCTAAGCATTATGTTTTTGAATTTTCTTTTCCTTTCTTTAACTCTTTTCCCTATTGAATTATTTTTATTTCTTATTGTGCACCAATCAGCTTCTTCCTCACTTGTCTCTTCTGTTTCTTTTTCCTTGTTACTTTCTTTAACTTCATGTATAACCTCTTTATCAGTTACATCTTTTTGTACATTTTCTAGTATAACACATTCTACCATCTCTTTTTCCTGTATAACTTCATTTTCATTTTCTTGTACATTCATTTGTCATATTAGCCATGAATGACCAGTATTGCCACATTTTTTGCACTTTAAATCACATTTTTTTGCATTATACCCCATTTTACCACATAAATAACATATTTTTATCACATTCATTGATTAAATTATCATTTTTTCCACAAAAATAACAAGTTTTTCATTGACCACTATGTTGTTGTTTGTCTTTCGGCTTTTTACAGGTAAGGGGTCACCACAGCAGAACTCCGGTCCACTAATGATTGGCAGTAGATGTTTTTTTATGAAACGCTGAGGTGCCAGCTTGACGCCCAACCTTCAATGAAGGCACGCCCATTTACCCACGCATGTCTTTTGAACACTACCCAACCACAGGGAGGACATGCAGACTCCACACAGAAGTCCCTTCCAAGCCAAGCTGAGAATCAAATGGGAGAACCTCTTGCTGTGAGGTACCAACGCTACCGTCGTACCACCATGGCATATATATTTTTAAAAAAAACTATTACCATGAACATCAATAATACAAGGTATGTGCATAACATTATCATTTTACATTTTCAGTATTACTCCACATTCCCATCTCCTAGTCCATAGTCCTCTCTCATCATATATATTTGTAGTGTCCATTACTTCTTTACATATAGTTAACAAATGTTCTTTCAGTTCTCTTGCTTCAACTTCAGTTCTAAACTGGATCATTATTCTTTATTTGTTTGTCTCTAAAAAGCTTGCACAGCATATTCTGACCATAGATAAATCTTTTTCTTTTGTTCATATGCACCCAAAAATTTTTTCATGGCCTGCCCAGTCTCAAATATCAAGTCACAAGTCTCTTTATATAAATGAATGCTCTTACCTCTTTTGCTTTGCTACCCAGAGGTGGTATGGCAGATTCCCAAACCTTATACCTGTCCAAGCTTTCTTCTTTTTTACAGCTCACACATACTGTATACTTTTTTACTTCTTCTTCTTTCTTCTTAACTCCTTCTCCCACACTTTGTGCATACATTTTTGTCTCTTGAACTTTTTCTGGCACAGTCTCTTCTTCTCCTTTTTCTTCTTCTATTTTCTCCATGATGTCACTCCATGAAATTGCTGCTTCACTTTCTGGTTCACTTTGGTTTGCCATTTCTTCTAAATAATCATCCCACAACCCTCCCAATTGGAGGGTTGTAATTATGCATTTCTCAGAGGTAACTGTCTCCCCTTCAAACAATCTCCTCTGAAAGTTTTCATCTGAATCCATTTCTAATACAGCTACAATCCCCTTTTCTTCCAATATCACTATTTTTTCTGCACCCTCAGCATCAGAAAAAAGCTTCTGATTGTAATTCTACCATTTCAACTACATTTTCATCAACCTTCATTTTCAGCCAAAGCTGAATCAGCCATATATTTTTCCTGTTCCACCTGGCTGCCTCCATGCCTGGACAGGAAACAGGAAGTCAGGCTGTGTAACACACAAATCCTTCCCCCGACTACCAACAAGAGTAGGGGAAGTTCCCAGATGCCCTGGCCAAAATTTTCCTTAGTGGTACAAATACCACCTCAGGTCTCCACAGAAAAGAGGCCACTAGCCTAGTGGGACTAACTCAGTCAACAAAGGATAAATAAAATAAAAAAATAACTCTTTTCATATTTTGTGCAAGAAACACTAAAGTGCATTTCATAAATGAGCTTCAGTGCTTTATTTTTAATGATGTCCCACAGAAGCCTCTACTGACTTGACTGGACTAGCTGTTCTGCCTGCAGGAAATCAATTAAGACAGTTCACAGCTTGCTTACTAATTTGGCTTCTGCACTCCCAACTATTGACTATCTGTTTGAATTTCTTTCCCTAATTTTGAAAAGGAAGTACACTTATTTCATTGTTGACTTGTGTGAATACTAGTCTTACAGTCCTTCTGAGATTCCCGGCTAAAGTGAGGTCTGCTAACTGAAATCAGTTTACTTGGGGATGCTCTCTACCCTTGAATGTTTTTACTCAAGAATAAACTCACTTTGGTTGGACTATATATTGAAATGCTGCTTATGCAAACTGAAAGGATTGTTGTGCATGTTGCCCTTCTATGCCTAGCATATTTTTATTTTTCTTTCTTGATTGAATGAGAGTTAGGAAGTTATGCAAGAATACAATAATGACATAGGAAACTTCCTGACACTGCACCCAACCCAGTTTGGTTTCATCAAAGGCAGGTCATGCCTACTCAATCTAGTGGGCTTCTTTAAAAAGGTCACCAAAGCAATGAATGAAGGCAAAATGGTTACTACTGTGTACCTTGACCTGGCCAAGGCATTTGACACAATCTACCACTCGAGCATTGTTGACAAACCTAAGAGGTTAGGTACAAACCCTTATGTCTCCCAGTGGATAGCAAGCTGGCTCACAGACAGGACCGAGAAAGCAAGAACTGGTGAATCTACCTCTGCAAAGAGCCCCGTCACAAGTGGAGTCCCACACACATTGGCCCTGGGACCACTTCTTTTTGGCATTTACTTCTCTGAAATTAAGGCCAACATCATTGGCTTCTAACTGACTAAAGGTGTAGATGATTGCAAATTTGGAGCTGTCATTGAATCATCCACTGGCACAAATGCTCTCCAGAAAGGGCTAATGCAGACAAATAACTGGTGTCAGAGGAATATACTAAAACTAAATTCCAAGAAATGCATAATAGTATCCTTCAGGAAGTCAAACACCCCTGCTAACTATCATATTGGAAACACACCGCTAAGAACTGACTCAGTACTCAGGGACTTGGGGAGACACATAGGCAGTTATCTAGCATTTGACCATCACATGTCTAGTGTAGTGAGACTATCATCTTGTGTTGTGCAACTTATAAACAAAGGTATGGCATGCAGGGCCAAGGAATTCAATGTGGCTCTGTATTATGAATTCATCTGACCTATCATTGAGTATAGTGCCCCTTAGTTATGTACCTAATCAGGCATATCCAATAACTGGAATATCCATAGGTTCTTCACTTAAAGAAAACAGGTCATTAAGTAACATGTCCTATGCAGACTGCCTCAAGGCCATATCCTGTATTTTGTCTCCTACAGGCTCTTGAGGGGAGATCTATGCCAGGCATACAAGACATTGTCAGACCTCACTCTGATGGACCTCCTGCATGTCTACAAAACAAACAACACTAGAATTACCCATGCTAAAGACATAAAACCTTGCCTGTGATATAAAAAGGACCCATTGGAGAGACAGGAATGTATCCCAGAGACTACCCTTCTCTGGATCAGGCTTCCCATCCATGTGAAGCAGAGTTCCTCCCTACCCCACTTCTAGTGTAACTTGGACAACTGGATGGTGAGCAGGTAATTCGTCCCTGGTATGGCACTTATGCCTCTAATGGACACAGGCAGCCTGTAAATGGTTCATCTCCTAGCCAGCATCCTGTAAATGTTTCACTTCCCAAGCCCCTGCTTACACTTATTAAGGGTTCCAGAACTTGTCAGAGATTTTGGATGCATGTCTAGGCTTAAAAAGGCCTTTGTGTTTGTTACCCTAGTAAACACCTATGAATCTATGAACCTGTGAGTGGAGGAGCTGATAATCTTCATGTTAAATGGACAATGCTATTTAGAGGCATAAATATGTGCAAAATATTCACAGAATTATGAAAAAGCATTGCATTTATCAGTCTTATACCTGCCCATTGTAACAGATAAATATTAGTTTTTAACTCATTCCTATCTTCCTTATTCTTATAGGTTCATAGGCTGGTACGAAGCTTTCGGCCCAAGGGCCTATACAAGCCTAGCCATAACAATTCCCTGGATATTTCTAACCCCGATATTTACTTCCCTGGACCCCTGTCTAGCAGGGTGACTGATGTGATCCCCGGGGTGAATTTCCTATCTCCCATCCAATCATCAAGGTTCTTTTTGAAGAGGGCCAAGGAGGCACTCTGCTTGACATGTATGGGCAGTCTATTCCAGAGTATGGGGAGTCTCTGGGTCAAGAACCTATCCCTCCATCATGTTTTGTTCATTGTGATGACAAGGTTTAGATCCCTGGAGTGTGTGGCTCTGAGGGATTCGGATTTCTTTAAGTGGAGCATGTCCAACAGTTCAGGGTTTGACATGGCCTTGTATGTTAAGCAGAGATCATATTTGAGTAGATGATATGCATATAGGTGGAGTTTTTTTAGACGGTCAGCATAGGGCATCTGCTTTAGGCCTGTGATTCTTTTAGTGAGATATTTTTGCGGCCTTTCCAGCTGTTGCAGATGTCTTTTGAGGTACATACCAAATGGGGTGTTGTACTGTATAATGGGTCTAATGAGGGACGAGTACAGTGGGACAATGACCTCCTTTTTTCTGGATGAAATGCCCTTAGTGATGAGATGTGCCACATAGAAGGATTTCCAGATTGTTGTGGCAATGTGGTTATTGAAGATAAGACCACTGTCCACCTTTGTCCCTAAGTCTCTCATCACACTTTCAGTGTTTAGTGTACTGCCACCTATGTGGTAATTTGTGGGTACATGGTTTTTCCCAAAGGGGATAACTATACATTTCCTGGCATTAAGCTTGAGCCCACGGCTCTGGCACCAAGCATCTGTTTCTGTAAGGCCCTTCTGTAAAATATCCACATCATTTGGGGATTCAGTAATGGCTCCCAGTTTGCAGTCATCTGCGAACTTTGTTAGCCAGAGTCCCTTAGTGTTGGCCTGTACTTCAGAGAAGTAGATACGAAACAAGAGCTGTCCCAGGACTGAACCCTGAGGTACTCCACTTGTCACTTTTCTGGATCTGGATTTGGAGTCGGCTACTTTTACAGACTGGGTTCTTTCAGTAAGCCAGTTGGCAACCCATTGAGTGACGTAGGGATTTATGCCCAGCTTAGTAAGTTTGTCTATGATTCCAGAGTGGGGGATGGCGTCAAAGGCCTTAGCGAGGTCCAGATAGGCTGGGTGGACCACCTTACCCTCATCCACAGCTCTGGAGACTGATTCAAAGAAGTCAATCAGGTTCAGGAGACAAGATCTGCACTTCACAAACCCAAACTGGGAGGGGTCCAGTGTTTGAAGGCTGCCAATGTCTTTGTTTATAAGTTCCATGATACTGCGTTCCATGCCCTTGAAATGTGAAAGTCACAATCCAGTCAATTGCTTTCATCCAAGTCTTCAGGACTTAATCAGAACAATTTAATTTCCATTTACCTTCCTTTTATACTAATAAAATACAAAACTCCACCTATCAATTAAATTTTCAATTAACATATTAACTCTCATCAATTGACTTATTATAAAAAAAAATTAAAGAACATGAAAAACTTGAAACTATAAAATCATCAAAGCATCAATAAAAAACAATTGTTAATTCCTGGGATAACTGTGGCATTAAGTTTAAGATGCCAGTAAAATTCCATTCTTTCAAATTTTTTCTCCCAAAAAACACCCCTGATGTCCTTTTCCACAATTTATAGATTCCCAAAATGTAATTTAGCACAGGCTGGTGAATTCTTGAGATGACTGTACAGGGCATTATTCTCATTCTCCTTTCTAATAGCATATAAATGTTCATATATACATTTTCTAAATGCCCTTTCAGTTTTACCAACATAAAAATGTTGGCATCCTTGGCATATTGCAATGTATACCAATCCCTTAGACCCACAATTTACTGAAGCAAGCTTGACATTAGTAGGGGGCTGTTCAGCAAGTGTGTTTGTTTCTTCAAGTATATACCTGCAATATCAGGAAGCTCCACACCTCACTGTTCCTTTAAGGGTTAAATTCTGGGGAATCACTGGATATTCTAACAAAAATTTTAAATTCAAATCCATTTTATAAATGTATGGGGAGTCTATTCCAGAGATGGTGCAGCTTCTGGGAGACAAACCTGTCTTTCCAGCAGGTTTTGTTAACGTTACATATTAGATTTAGGACTTTTGATTGGGTAATGCACAAGGAGTTAAACTTACAGATATAGAGCAGGGTTTGAGATTGCCTTGTAGGTGAGACACAGATGACCTCTGAGCAATCTGTATGATACCAAGTAGAGTGATAGTGATTTGAGCCTCTCCACATAGGACAGGTGTTGGAGGCCATGGATTCTCTTTGTGAGGTATTTCTGTGGCCTTTCCAGTTGGTGCAGGTGTTTGGAGAAGTACATACCAAACGAGGCATTGTACTCAATTATTGGCCTAATGAGGGAGGAGTACAGAGAGGTAATAACCTCTTTTTTTCTGGATGCAATCACGTTACTTATGAGATGAACCAAGTAAAAGGCTTTTCTGACCACTGCTGCTACATGATGGTCAAATGTGAGATTGTTGTCAATGGTGTGTACCCAGGTGTCTCACCACATGTTTTGTACCTAGGGGGTTGCCATTGATATGGTAATCAGTAGGGGCCGTGTTTTTGCCAAATGGTATGATAATATATTTTTTTGCATTTAACTTAAGGCCATGACTTTGGCACCAGTCATTTTTTGCTGTGAGACCCTCTTGTAGTATGTTAACATCATTTGAGGAGCCAATAACAGCATCCAGCTTACAGTCGTCCACAAACTTGGTCATCCACAGGCCTTTTGTCTTTATCTGGACCTCTGAGAAGTAGATGTCAAACAGCAGGGTTCTTAAGACAGATCCCTGGGGAACACCACTAGTGATAGTTCTACTGTCAGAGGTGGAGGCACCAATTTTGACCTTGTGGGTCCTATCAGTGAGCCAGTTGGTCATCTGCCTGATGAGATAGGGATTTACACCAAGTTTCTTTAATTTTTCAATGGTTCCTGGGGGATTGTGTCAAAGGCTTTGGTCAAGTCAAGGTAAGCTGTATGTACTGACTTTTCCTCATCCAGTGCCTTGGTAACAATCTCAAAAAAGTCAACCAGGTTCAACAGGCAAGTTCCGCCCTTGACAAATCTGAACTGGATGGGGTCAAGTGCTTGGAGATTGCCTATGTCCTCATTTTTGAGGTCAATAATAATATGTCCCATGTCCTTACAGATCAGACTTGTCAAGCTAATGAGTCAATAGTTTCCAGGGTCATTAATGGCACCACCTTTGTGCAAAGGGATGACAATGGCATCTGCTGGAATGAAGACAGTACTTAGGCTATGGTTGAATAGGGTGCTCAATGGCAAGTCTAGTTCTTGCTGGAGATGGTGTAGAATACAGCCTGGGATACAATCAGGTCCCATGAAAGCTGTGTTCTTTGCCTTGGATATGGCCTTTAACACTTGATCTACAGAGATGTGAGGTGCGGGACAAGTATAGGGGATGTCAAATGGGCCTTTGGGGGATGGGGGGGTGAAGTTTGCACTGAACTTATCTGCTAGCAGATTGGCTAAGTCAACAGAATCAGTGTAAATTGTACCATTAAGAACTAATTCAGAACAAACCCGGGCTTTGCCATGGAGTTTCCTGATGTAACTGAAAAATGCTTTGTGGTTAGCCGTTCTTTTGGAGACTAGTTTTGATTCATAATTGGCTTTAGAAGTTTTCACTAGTGATCTAATTTACTTGTTGAAGCTAAGGAGGGAGTTTTTCCAATTGGGAATTTGTGCCTTTTTTTCCTTAGACAACAGTTTCTTCCTTTTGTTGTAAAGCCTGTTGCTAGAGGATGTCCACCAGGTAGGTTTGTGTTTCCTTGAGAGGCAGGTTTTAGTTCTGTTGGGTAAGGCTGAGTCCATGCAGTTGTACAGGTGCTTGTATACTGCACTGGCATACTGTTCAGCATATTTGCCTGCGTACTCGGGGGGGGTGTGAAGTTACTGATAGCCTCCCTTAGAAGGTTGTAGTCAGCTTTTGAGAAGCTTTTTAGCCTAGTTATGGCTGGGGGGATTGGATGGGATAGACACTTTGAATGAGACAGACCAATAGTATGATCTCTCCAGAGAAGACCTTACTACAGGGGTGGTACAGTGGTCACCCATGTTGGTGAGAACCAAGTCAAGAATGTTGTCACCCTTTGTGGGGGATGAGACAAGCTGATCTAGTGCGTTAGAAGTGATGAAGTCAAGGAATCATTGGATGAGTGCATTAGACCAAAAATAGTTCACCCAGTCTATGGTGGGGTAGTTGAAGTCACCAAGGATCAGAGTGTTGGGGGGTACCTTGATGGAGTCAAGTAGGTCCAGGCAGGAGTGGGTGTCCTGAGCCATGCATGGGGGCTCTATAGCTGGCTATAACTTGGATGGGTGTCTTGCCAATTGTCAGTTGCACCTGGAGTAATTCTAGTGTATCATGCCAGAAAACCAGTCTGGAGGTGTGCTTGTCTTTAATGAAAATAGAAACTCCACCACTCTTAGTCTTTCTGACCTTATTTTTGGGTTGGAATGTGTAGAATGAAGTATAGCCTGGTAAGGCAGGGGTGCTCTCTGCAGCCTTGAACCAAATTTCCTTGACTGCACAGATGTCAGCATCTTCCAGTATTAAGAGAGCCTCCAGTGAGTGCATTTTCAAGTTAAAGTCCTAGCATTAAGCAGCATGACCTTCAATTTGTTATTTGACAGAACTTTTATGTCTGAAGATTTGTCTTTGAGACATTGTCTAAAAAAGGTACAATGTGGAAGGCAAGAGCCTTGGCCAGAATCCTGAATCCCAGGGGGACAACTGGAGGCCATTTCTGCAAAGCATCGAAGCCTGTCAACCATATCATCCCAGGCATAAATATATGGATCCCCTTGGAATGACACCAGAAACCAAGCCAGTTGTTGAAGCCAATTATTTTTTGTTGGTATTGTGGTATCATTCTTGGTGAAGGTAGGATGCTGCTTAGGGCTAAGATCATACCTGCCTGGGACACATACTCTGAGAGCTGTTGACATGTATAGGTCTCCTGGTGCAATCCTGTATCTGTACCTACAGCTGTTGCATAGAATATCTCCACAGCTGTTATTTGATTATGATATGGTCGAATGAGGTGATCCCTTTAATGATAGCTGCCATTCTTCCAATTCCAGTTGAATATAGTCAATAGTACTGTGTCATGTGATCACAGGTACCAGTATGTCTGCAGGAAGAGGTTTGTTGAGAAGATATCCTCCTATTAGCATGTTCTATGCATGGATGGTATTTGCTGGGGAGATGAGGTACTAACCAACCTTTAAGTCAGTAGATGTTACAAATGCTGGACCATAGGATAAATGCTATAGGGCTGAGGTGCAATCACTCTCTACAGCAATGTCATACATGCATTACTGATATGCACCATCGTGTCAGCTCAAATGCATGTTCCAAAGTAGCTGACCAGTCAGCCACGGTGGGGGCACCTAGGAGTGACAGGATAATAGATCCAATTTTTTTTACATTATTCCAAGGAGATATGAGCTCCTGTAACAAACACAAGTACAAAACACAGTCTTCAAACAGACTAGTCTTTTTTTCAGAAGGCAGAAGTACAGAAACTCATTCCATTTTAAAGCATGTTTAATCATACACTCCAAGATGTCCAAATGAGTCTGTAGAAACTGTCCCAAATTGTGCAAGAACCTGGTTACCAGTCTCACCTAATAGTGCAATATTCACAACACCTGCAACACATAGACCTCACAGTCAGGGTGTCAAACAGTCACAGCCCTTAAGGCCAAACACAATGCCAGACACACTAGTCATTGGTGACTCCATAGTCAGACACACTGACGTCCCGCTCACCAGACTGAGTAAGGAGAGAATTACAGTAAGCTGCCTGTCGGGCGCTAGAATCCGCCACATAACGCAAGCACTCAGGTCTCTCAACAGCAGGTACAAATACGACTCAGTCATTGTCCACGCTGGAGTAAACGACCTGAGACGTACCTCCTTGGACTACATGAAAAGAGACATTGAGGAGCTCTCTGATTATGTAGCCCAGGCAGGTATGACCCTGACCTTGAGCAGTATCCTACCTTCACCAAGAATGATGCCACAATACAGAGATAAGATGATCAGCTTTAACAATTGGCTTAAACTCTGGTGTCATTCAAAGGGGATCCAATGTCTGTCTGCCTGGGATGACATGCTGGACAAGCCACGCTGCTTCGCAAGGGATGGCTTGCACCTGTCACCCCTGGGATCCGGATATTGGCAAAGGCTCTTGCCACCCCCATAGTGCCTTTTTTAGGCAAGGCTCAAATTCTAAACCTACCACCCTAGAACACAAAAAAGGAAAAAAACTAAGGGTAATGCTGCTCAATGCCAGAAGTCTAAATCTCAAAATGCACGCACTCGAGGCCCTTCTCAGTATGGAGAACATCGATGTCTGTGCTGTGACAGAAACCTGGTTCAAGGCTCCTGAGAGCACCCCAGCACTAACAGGTTTTACCTCATACCATGCGTTCCGGCCCCAAAATCCGGACAATACGAAGAAAGGAGGGGGGGTATCCATATTCATCAAGGACACCCACACCTCAAGACTGGTGGCAACGCACGATGCATCGGAGACCATCCAGGTGCAATTAACCATAGGCAAGACTGCTCTGCAAATTGTAGCATGTTACAGGCCACCCTCACAAACTCTGGAACCTCACATGGCTTTCCTGAAAACACTGGAGGGGATAAATGTATCTCCAAACACCATCATACTAGGTGACTTCAATTACCCTAATATAGACTGGGAACACTACTCAAGCCCAAACACCCTAGCCCAAAAGTTCCTGGAATTCATAAACTCAAATGCCATGGAACAACTAGTCACCATCCCCACAAGAGGAGAAAACATACTTGATCTCATCATCATGAACATGGGAGCACAATGTTCAACACCGAAGTATACCCCTCACTGGTCAGATCAGATCACAAACTAATCTTGCTGGAGGTCCTCATCCCACCCCACCTGAAATAAAAAAGACCACAGTAAAAACTTCTAAAGCCGACTTCACACTTCTAAAGACTAGTGTGGTCTCCTTTAAGGCCCCGAGCGGCAGATAACAGTACTCAAGCCGCTGAATCACTTACAAATGCCTTCTACCAGCACCTGCAGGACTGCATGGATAAGGCAATCCCAAGCAAAACAAAGACTCTTTGTACCAAGGGCAAGCGTCCAGTCTGGTGGACCCCAGCCATAAACAAACTCTACAACAAAAGGAGGAAGCTACTACAAGATAGAGCAAAATCCTTAAAAGGTAAGACACCTTTGATCACTATAAGTAAAAAGCTAAGAGCTCTCATAAAATCATCCAAAGCAAATTTTGAGAGAAAAATAGCTAAAGACTCAAAAGACAATCATAAGGCCTTCTTTAGCTATGTTAGAAACCTGGGAGGAAACTCCCAGATATGCTCAGAACTAGTTCAAAATGATGTGAAGATTACTGATCCTACAGACATTGCCAACATACTGGCTGACAGGTTCAGTGCAAACTTCTCCCCCCCTCCCCCTAAAAGGAGAGATATCTATACCAAATGGTTGCAGCCCCCCAAACATCTCAAACACCCAAGTGAGAACTGCTCTCTCCAAAGCAAAAACACAGCATCCATGGGACCTGATGGTGTCCCAGGCTGTGTGCTCCACGAACTCAACGAGGAATTAAACCCACAGCTAGGACAGCTGTTTAATCATAGTCTTACCTCTGGATATGTACCCAAGGAGTGGCGCACGGCGACTGTGGTCCCACTTCATAAGGGCGGTGCCTCCACAGACCCTGGAAATTACCGCCCGATTAGCTTGACAAGCCTTATCTGCAAAGCTATGGAGAGGATCATAATGGACCTCATAAATAAAGACATAGGGAATTTGCAGAATTTGGATCCAACCCAGTTTGGCTTTGTCAAAGGCAGATCATGCCTGTTAAACTTGGTTGACTTTTTCGAAACAGTCACCAAAGCCATTGATGAGGGAAAGGCAGTCCATACAGCCTACCTCGATCTGGCAAAGGCCTTCGACACAATACCCCACTCGGGTATCATTGAAAAACTCATCAGCTTAAATGTTAACCCATACATCACAAGATGGGTTGCAAACTGGCTGAGTGACAGAACCCACAAGGTCAGAGTTGCTGGCGCCATGTCAGACTCAAAGCCTGTCACAAGTGGTGTCCCACAGGGCTCAGTCCTGGGCCCACTCTTGTTTGGCATCTACTTTTCTGAAGTACAAGCAAACACAGGAGGGTTATGGCTGACAAAGTTTGCAGATGACTGCAAACTGGGCGCCGTAGTCGAAAACACATCTGACACAGATATCCTTCAGAAGGGTCTCACAGAAACGGATGACTGGTGCCAGAGCCATGGCCTAAAGTTAAATGCCAAAAAATGCATAGTCATACCCTTTGGGAAAAACAAGGTTACCCCTAGCTACCATATACCTTGTAATCCTTTGAGCACAGAAGAAGTTATCAGGGACCTGGGGACCCAGGTTGACAGTAGCCTGTCATTCGACACCCATGTAGCTAAAGTAGTTAGGAAGACCTTCTACATTGCCCACCTTATCATGAAGGGATTCACATCTAGATCAAGGGAGGTCATAGTCTCCCTATACTCATCACTCATCAGACCAATGATTGAGTACAATGCCCCATTCGGAATGTATCTGACCCGACACTTGCAGCAGCTGGAGAGGCCACAAAAGTTCCTCACCAAAAGGATAAAGGGTCTCAAAAATCTGTCCTATGCTGCCCGACTGAAAGAACTCCAGCTCTATTCAGTCGCCACCGCTTGCTCAGAGGTGACCTTTGCCTGACATACAAGGCCATGTCTAACCCAGATTTGATGAATATGCTTCACCTCAAAAAATCTAGATCCAGCAGAGCCACAAGGGCGGGAGACTTAAACCTCGACACGGCTATTAATAGGACGTGCTGGAGGGATAGATTCATCACCCAAAGACTCCCTATGCTGTGGAACAAAATCCCAGTATATGTGAGGCAGAGCACCTCGCTGGCCTTGTTCAAGAGAAATCTTGACCAATGGATGGGAGATCGCAGATATACTCCAGGGATTACCTCAGTGTCACTGCTAGACAGAGGCACAGCAAAATAATGGGTATAGTTCCCCATACAAAAGGGGTGGCGTAAGCCACAAAACTATGGGCTAGGCTTATAAATGCCCTCGGGCAGATAGCCTAGTATGAACCTATGAACCTATGTAACTTATAGGCCACCTAGGCCAGTAGCAATGCAGTAAAATATATCTTATTTCTGTGCAATACATGCAAATTCATAAATGAACCATAGTGCAGTACTCTAAGGTCCATAGTGCAGTACTCTAATGTTCACAGTGCAAAACTCAAATGTCTCTTTCTGTGCAAGGATCACTGCAATGTCTTAACCAAGTACTTGTGCAATACTAAAGTCTCATGCAAGTAAGTGTTCAGTTCGAAAAGTGTTAAAAGGTGTTTCTAATTATGTGCAATATTAGTCTGTCTACCTGCATGTCCGTGATGTAATAGCTATTTTATTTATTTTATTTTGCATTTGTTAACCGGGATGGTCCGACTGGATACATGTCCTTTTTCAGCGGAGGCCCGGGGAGAAAAGCTCCAACAGAGTTACATTGATAATTAGGTACAGTAAATGAGCTGAAAGAACTTAACAAAAACATAGGCTATTTACATACAAGTACAAGACTGCCATTACTATTTCTGAGATTACTACAAATGTAACATTAATAACATATTAACAAGGACGGTAGGCAGTATAATGACATAGAGTTAGACAGGATACATATTTCTTTATCACAGTATACAAAGTACTTATCATCTTAGCTAGTTGTTTATGTTTTAGTTAATGGCACAGAGCTAGTCTGGGTTTGAGCAAGGACATAGCCAGTGTGACTTGAAGTGGAGTTTTAGACTATTTTTGAATTGACATAGAGAAGTTGCAAGCGTGATGTTATTTGGGAAAGAGTTCCATATTTTACCAGTGGTGTTGGCAAATAGCACGTCACCACCTAGGTTGAGAGATTTAGTTGTTTGGACAAGGAGTCTGTTTGCTGAATGAAGGCAGCTTAGATTGGAGTAGGGAGTCATTAAGTTTTTTAGTGCTGGGGTATTCTCAGGTTGTTTAAGTATTTTGAAGGCCTCTATGAGTTGGGACTGGTGAAGAAGGTGTGGGAATTCTATCCATCCAAGCTTTTTCAGGTTAGTACAGTGGTGTGTTCTGTAGGGTAGGCCTGTAACGAACCTGGCAATGTGATTATAGCAGGATGAGAGCTTGGCCAGATCAGATTTGTTAAGGTGAGTGAGGACAGGAGAGGCATATAGTAGGGTAGAGAGAAGGTGTGAATGGGCTGTGGCTGCCCTGGCATTCGGGGTAAGGAAGGCTTTAATTCTATATAGGGTCCCAAGTTTCTTGTTGACTGACTTAATGGCTTGGTTGATATGTATATCAAATCTGAGTTTATTGTCAATGTTTACTCCTAATAGCTTTGTATAGGTGTCTGGGCAATGATGGTCCCATTATTGGATTTTATAGTGAAGTTTTCAGTCGGAGATCTATTGGTTGGGTAGAAGAGAAGTAACTTGGTTTTGTTTGGATTTAAGATCAGGAGATGGTTGGCAAGCCAGTTTTCGACTTTGGTGAAGCTATGTTGGGTGGTAGTTAGTAGATTTGCAAGAGAGGCATTGGAACATATTATAGTCGAGTCATCTGCATATTGAATGCAGGTGGCTTCAGGGATGACTGTTTGGATGTCGTTTATGAAGACTGAAAAGAGGAGAGGTCCTAATATGGAACCTTGAGGAACTCCTATGGTATTTGGTAGTAGGCAGGAGAGCTTGTTTTGCCACATTACTGCTTGTTGTCTCCCAGTGAGGTAAGCTTGAAACCAGTCAAGGGCTGGAGTATCTAGATACAGGGTTTTTAAAGTATATAGAAGTAACTGATGGTTTACCATATCGAAGGCTTTGATAGGTCCAGGAAGAGAGCGGAGGATATTTTTTATTATTCGGTTAAGATTAATGTTTTCAGTAAAAGAGAGGAGGGCAGTGGTTGTACTATGATGGGGTCTGAATCCATGTTGAGAGTCTGTGAGTAGTTTATTTTGGGTTAGATAGAGCATTAGTTGGTTGTGCATGCACTTTTCCATAATTTTGGCAAGTGGTGATAGTATGGCTATAGGTCTATAGTTGGATAGTTCTGTGGATAAACCTCCTTTGTGGAGTGGAATAACATAGGATATTTTCCAAATTGAGGGGATTGAGGCCTCGGTTATGGTTCTGTTAATTAGGATTGAGATAGGGTAGGCTACGACATCTGCAGAAATTTGCAGGTATTCAGCCGGCAGAAGATCGGCTGAAAGGGTGGTTGACTTCAGTTTTTTCAAAAGGGATCTGATAAAGGATGTGGACACTGGCGGGAAGTTAAAAGAGAGTGGTGAGTCGGGTATAGTGTTTATAGAAGTGTGGGGAGGAGAAAGTTGGTTAGCTAATGACTGGATGGTTTCTGTGAGGAAAGTATTGAATGAATTGGTTATATCTTCTTGGCTCTTGTCAGATAATGTTCCTGGGGTCGGAGTAGTGGATTTGCCTGGTTGGAGAAGTTTATTTATGCCTGCCCAGTACTTTTTAGGGTTATTCTGATGTTTATGTTGCAGATTGTCGAAGTAATTTTTCTTATCTAGTATGATGGCTTTTTTAGTCTCATTTCTAAGTTGTTGGAATTTGATACGATCTAGGGGTAGTTTGGTAGTGCCATTTATCCCACGCTTTGTCTCTAGTTGTTATTTTGGTTTTGGTGTCTGTTGTTAGCCAGGGTGCTAGTTGAGTTTTAATTCTTATTGAGCGTTTAGGGGCATGCGAGTCAAGTATAGTAAGGAATGAATTGTTAAATGATGACACTGCCTCATCAAGGGAAGGAACTTTTGTTTTGTCCAGTTACATGATTTGAGTTCAAGTTGAAATTTAGTTGGGTCAAAGTTTTTCTTGGATCTGATAGACCTATAAATAGGTGAGCTTGTACAATTAATTTTGTCTTTCATGATGTATGTGAGCAGGTGATCACTAAGATCATTAGGGAGAGTTCCAGACATATAGTTCTGGGGATGACTGTTGGTGAGTATCCAGTCTAGTATACTCTCTTTTGGTTATTGTTACCTGTACATGTGGTAGATGATATTATCTGAGAGAATCCATGTAGGTTAACAGGGATGGGGTTGGACTGTGCTGTGCATTGGTTCCAGTCAATATTAACATCGCCCAGGACAATGGTTTCTTGAGGGTAGTTGTTGGCTATCCAATGTAGAATGACCTCTAGTGTTTCTACATTGTTCCCAGGGGAATATAGGTGACAATTAGGTTAATGCCCTTATGATTATTTAGTAGAATTTTTAGAGCTAGTATTTCAGCGTTAGAGACCTGGGGTGGTTGTATAGGGTTAGTTATGATGTTAAGTGTGCTATTATATAAGACAGCTATTCCACCTCCTCTTTTCTTTACTCTATCTGCCCTAAGTATATTGTAACCAGGAGGCAGGATCTCATTGTCTTTGGTTGATGGCCGGAGCCATGTTTCAGATAGACACATTATGTTGGGGAGGTATGTGGCTAGTACAGTATGCAGGCTATGTATCTTATTGTTTAGGCTTCTAATGTTTAAGTGGCATATTAGGAGGGAGTTGACCAGTCGGTGGGAGAGTGGTGGGCTGGTAGGATTTTGAGTTAAGGTTGGGCCTGGATTAGGATGGATGTCCCCATCTTTGGTTATGTTTTTTCTTAGATACGCTAGTAGTCTAATAACTTTGAATAATAGTTTTAGTTCATATTTGGATTTTGGTGTTGATTGCAGTGTTTTTTTTAGAAGCAAGTGGTTGGAATTTATCATTTTTGGGGAAGTGTAGTAGTGGGCAAGTTCCGCAGTCAGTGGAGGTAGGGGGGTCTTGGTTTGGCATTTTGGATAAGAGAAACCTACGAATGTGAGATTTTCATAGCTAGTAAGAAAGTATGGCAGAATTAAGAGTGGTAAGATAAGAGGAAGGAGTTTATAATTATTTATAGACATGTTATATGTCATCAATGGGTGGGGTCAATGTGCTTCAGAGGAATAGTAGTGGTTAAACAGCAAAGTGGTGGGGGAATTGGAGAGGAAGTTGTGTAGCTTGGAGAGGAAGTAGGGGTGTGGCCTAGTGGCTATAAATGTAGACAAAGCGGGGCGGTGGGATAAGGGGCAGGAGGGGAGCGAGCCCGAGCGTGAGGGCGGAGCGGGGCTAACCCAGTCCCAGTTTTTGGTCCTATGAGTGGGGTAAATAGTCTGATAGTGTAAGTAAGCAGATTGGAGTACAGGCTTGAAATTCAACATAAACATATACAGTTGTAAAGTGTCTAATACAATTCAACATAAATAGGCATTTACAGTTGTAAAACACTTACTGGAGAGACACTGAGCCTTCATGGGGCCTGTAGCAGAGTGGATTGTAGTTTTACAAATGGTGCCTGCCACAGGTAATATTGATTAACTCTGGGATTGTCTTAAGGTAATAAACAGGGAAGGGGAGGGGAGAACAAGGGTTCTCCTTGTAGCTAGGTGTTACATGTGCAAATGCCTGTGAAAATAGTCTAGATGTTGTCTGTACATTGAGTCTGGAGACATGAAATTTCATTCAGTTTTTGCATTTGTGTGATTTCTGAATGACAATAAAGTTTACTTTGACATTGACTTTGAGAAATAATAGGATTGCACTCATCAGCAGAGGCACTTGTCTTATCAGCAGAATATAGCTGGATCACCATTGCTCAAGAGACATACTCCTGCCAGGCTTGCATTCAGATGTTTCCAAACAAGAAAGAACTCTTCAATTCTAATGCAAACTCTAGCACTCCGCATTTCTAATAGAAAACATTGCACCAAATATCTATCTTATTTTCCAGAAAATGAAATGACTACATCCTTAAAAAAATGTACTTTTTTTTCCAAGTGCAGAATTTTCAAATGTCCTGCTTATTAGAGCCTTACATGCATTTATATCACATCATCGAAAGCCGAAAACATAGAACACCATTTAATCGAACAAAATAACCTTAAGCACACAATATCGAACATTCAGAACAGGGAATTTTTTCCCAGGGAAAAATTTTGCTATTCCGAAACACATTCACACAACACAGGCGCACCAAAAAAACAGCAATCCACACTCTTACACTTAAAATCATACATTTAACCCTACACTAAATTATACAAACACTACTATCTATCCACTTACCTTAACCCAACCCTAACCCTAAGGTCCGTCACTATCGCACACTCACCTCACCAGCGCCCTAACCCTAACTCACGTAACCTGCACCCAAAACCTAATGTCCACACAACTACACACTTAACTGAACCCCCGTAACTTTCCACCACAGTGCTAAAAATAGCGAAGCCAAAGAAACAGACAACCGAATTCTTTCCCTAGGAAAGAATTCGATGTTCTGCAGCTTCACTATTTTTATCGTTCGCTGTATAGGGTTCGACATTATGGCATTCGACATTATCGGCTTTCGGTAACGTGATATAAACCCCCTTACATAGTCTTGTAGCTTTCCAGCCTTAGCTTTTGAAGGTAATTAACCCATTTTAGACCATATCAAATGAAGCAAGACTTATTAAAATAAGGTATATCTACATTCCATGAATAGACTTTATTATAACACACCTCAGAACAGACTAGTGTTTGCAGGCTATAAAACTAACATAGTCTGCATTGTTGTGTGTACAGCATGGACTATACAGAAGTTTACATTTATAATGTTGTAGGGCCATTGTTTGTTGGGGTCATCTTTGCATTCTTCTTTGTTGTGAGAACCTCTGGAGAGGAGTATGATCATTCACTAAAGGGTATGATCATTCCCTAATCTAAATACATATCCTAAAAATAATGCCAAAGAAAGGAAAATGACAATTTAATTGCCACGCTCTCTTTTTCTGTCGCAATTAATCTACTTTCTTGTGTAATAAGCTCATGGCTAATGAAGCAAGCAAGATGCAATTCACCCTGATTCTCTTGTGATAGGATGTCTCCAGGCCATCTGCAGATATATAATTATGCACAATAGAAGGCCACAGAATATCAGATGTATACAAGACAAGTGAAAAACAGAAATCCTTTTTAAGATTTATATTTACAATGGTTTGTCCTCTGGAACCCAGGTATTCAGTAATGTTTAAACTTGACATTTTCCATGGGGGTGATATTGTTATTTTAGACACTGGCCATTTCACTAAAGGAATTCCGGTCCCTCCCTTTTGTGGTGGACTGGCAGTACTGTGTCTATATACACACTTCAGGTTTGCAATTCTTGCCCTTCATCGGCAGTTCAGGTTCTGAATTCTCAACCTCCATTTTGGCCAGGCCATACAGTCTGCAGTTACTTCTTTTTCCTCCTGGTTAAAGTGTTATATTTGCTTGGGGTATGTTTCCTTGAATATTTTATCCTATAATTTGCATTACTTATCTTCTTTAGCACTTCAGATGACCTTTGTCATCTGATCCTTGATGTAGGAGCTCAGATTGATCCTTAGTCCCCCAGCTGTACAGTTTTCAGTATAACATTGTTATGATCGCTATACTGCTGAGCCTTGCTGTAAGGGTCCTCTGTCACAAAGTAAGACAATAATTTTTCCCCTGAAACTCCAAAACATCTTCATAGGTTCATAGGTTCATACTAGGCTATCTGCCCTAGGGCATTTATAAGCCTAGCCAGAGTGTGTTTGGCTTTCACCACCCATTTTAAATTAATTTTGCTATGCCCTTTTTCGAGGTTAGTATACTGTGCCGCTGTCTAACAGTGACACAGAAGTGATACCTGGGGTAAACCTACGATCTTCCATCCACTCATCAAGATTCCTCTTGAAGAGAGTCAATGAGGGACTCTGCCTAACCTGAACTGAGATTTTATTCCAGAGTGAAGGGAGCCTCTGGGTTATGAATCTGTCCCTCCAGCATGTTCTATTTATTTCAGTGCTGAGGTTCAAGTCTCTCGAGCGCATAGCTCGATGGGATTTGGATTTTCTGAGGTGCAGCATGTCCATTAATTCCGAGTTGGACATGGCTTTATACGTCAGGCACAGATCGCCTCTGAGCAGGCGGTATGCCACTGAGTAGAGCTGGAGTTTCTTTAACCGGGCAGCATATGGCATCTGTTTGAGCCCTTTGATCCTCTTGGTGAGGTACTTTTGGGGTCTTTCCAGTTGCTGCAGGTGTCTGGTAAGGTACATCCCAAAGGGGCATTGTACTCAATTATGGGCCTGATGAGGGATGAGTAAAGAGGCACGATGACCTCCCCTGATCTAGATGTGAATCCCTTCATGATTAGGTGGGCTATATAAAATGTTTTTCTAACCACTTTGGCCACGTGGTTGTCAAATGAGAGATTGCTATCAACATGGGTCCCCAGGTCCCTAATTACTTCTTCTGTACTTAATGGATTACCACCTATGTGGTAATTTGTGGGCACTTTGTTTTTGCCAAAGGGGATGACTATACACTTTTTGGCATTTAGCTTGAGGCCATGGCTCTGGCACCAGTTGTCAGTTTCTATGAGGCCCTTTTGGAGGATGCTTGTGTCGGCTGGAGAGTCGATTATGGTGCCCAGTTTGCTGTCATCTGCGAACATGGTCAGCCGCAGTCCTTCCGTGTTGGCCTGTACCTCCGAGAAATATATACCGAACAAGAGAGGTCCCAGGACTGAGCCTTGTGGGACACCACTTGTAACTGGTTTGGAGTCTGACATGGCCCCAGCAATTCTAACCATGTGGGTTCTGTCCTTGAGCCAGTTTGCAACCCATCTAGTGACATAGGGGGTTATATTTAAGCTGGTGAGCTTATCTATAATGCCCGAGTGGGATATTGTATCGAAGGCTTTTGCGAGGTCCAGGTAGGCTGTGTGGACCACCTTCCCCTCGTCAATGGCCTTGGTGACTGTTTCAAATAAATCAACCAGGTTTAAGAGGCAGGATCTGCCCTTAACAAAGCCAAACTGGGTAGGATCCAGTGTCTGTAGGTCCCCAATATCTTTATTTATGAGGTCCATGATGATCCTTTCCATAGCTTTGCAGACCAAGCTAGTCAGGCTTATGGGGCGATAGTTTCCAGGATCCATTGAGGCACCACCTTTGTGGAGAGGGACCACTGTTGCTGTACGCCACTCTTTGGGTACATATCCTGTAGTAAGGCTGAGATTGAACAGTAGTTTTATGTTTGGGTTTAGCTCTTCTTGGAGTTCATGTAGGACGCAGCCCGGGACACCGTCTGGTCCCATCGATGCTGTGTTTTTGCTTTGGAGAGGGCGGCTCTTACCTGAGTATCTGAGATGTCAGGGGGCAGCACTGCTGGGATAGATATTTGCCCTTTGGTGGGGAGGGGAGAAGTTTGCGCTGAACCTGTCAGCTAGGATGTTGGCAATGTCTGTGGGTTCAGTGTATTTTTTGTCATTTTGGACTAATTCTGAGCATATCTGGGAATTCCCACCCAGGTTCCTAACATAACTAAAGAAAGCCTTGTGATTATCCTTAGTGTCCTGTGCAATTTTTCTCTCGAAGGTGGCCTTAGACGATTTTATGAGTGCCCGTAGATTTTTGCTAATACTGATCAGAGATGCCTTCCCTTTTTGTGATTTTGCTCTATCATGTAGTAGCTTCCTCCTTCTATTGTATAGTTTGTTTACGGCTGGGGTCCACCAGACAGGATGTCTGCCTTTGGAGGATTGGGTCTTGGTTTTATTTGGGATTGCATGATCCATACATTCCTGAAGGTGTTCATAGAATGTGTTTATAAAGGATTCTGTGGTCTGGGCCATATTTTCAACAGGCCCGGGGGCTTTGAAGGATTCCACCTCAGTTCTGAGGAGTGTGAAATTTGCTTTAGAGAAGTTTTTCACTGTGGTTTTCAGGGCAGGGAGTGGAGTTGGGAATGTGAATATCCAGTGAGATTAGTTTATGGTCTGATCTTACCAGTGAGGGATACACTTCTGCTCTGGAGCATAGAGTCCCCATGTTGGTGATGTTCAGGTCCAGTATGTTTTCCCCTCTTGTTGGAGTGGTAACAAGTTGTTCCATAGCATTTGAGTTTATAAATTCTAGGAACCTTTGGGCTAGGGTGTTGGAGCTAGAGTAATGCTCCCAGTCTATGTTTGGGTAGTTGAAGTTGCCCAGTATAATGGTGTTTGGAGAGACCTTCATGTTTTCCAGTGTTCTCAGGAAGGCCGAGTGGGGTTCCTGGGTTTGGGCGGGTGGTCTGTAGCAGGCTATAAACTGGAAGGCAGTTTTACCCACTGTTAGTTGCACATGGATAGTCTCTGATGCTTCGTGCTGTGCCACCAACCTGGAGTTGTGGGTATCTTTGACAAAAGCATGGTATGAGGTATAACCTGGTAGTGTTGGGGTGCTCTCGGGAGCCTTGAACCAGGTTTCTGTTACTGCACAGATATCGATGTTCTCCATGCTAAGGAGAGTTTCGAGTGCATGCATCTTGAGGTTTAGACTTCTGGCGTTGAGTAGCATTACTCTTAGTTTCTTATCCCTTGTGATGCCTATGGAGGTGGGTTTGTCTTTTGAGCCTTGCCTAAAAAAGGCACTATGGGGGTAGCAAGAGCCTTTGCCAATATCCAAAAGCCCAGGGGTGACAGGTGCAAGCTAGTGGTCCCTAGTGAAGCATCGTGGCTTTTCGAGCATGTCATCCCAGGCTGACAGGCATTGGATCCCCTTTGAATGACACCAATACTTAAGCCAATTGTTAAAACTGATAGTCTGGTCTTCAGAGGTGTAGTTGGCTGTATCCAGAATTCTTCTGGGTTGTCTTACATTTAACAGGTTGAATTAAGTAATCTTTGTAGAAGACTCTGGAACTTCTATGATTGCAAATAAAAAATAAGGCAAAAGGGAGCCCTAATTTTTCCATTTCTTATCCATAACTTCTTATAATGTAAGCTTCAGAGTCTTATCAAACAATTTTGCCCAATCATCCATTTGGAAATGGTATAGAAAAGAACAGAATTGCTGTTTTTTGACAATTGATGCAACTCCTTAATGGCTTTTAACATAAAAGGTGAACCTTGGTCAATTAGAATCTATTTTGTTATTCCTACCCTATATAACTTCTACATTAGGCATTTGCACTAGCTTTAGTAGTTACTCTCCACGTAGGAGTAGTCTTGGGAATATGTATGGCACAGTACATCATCAGTATAAACCTGTGCATTTTACTGGTTTTAACTATGCATCCAACTATGTATGCCTCTCAACCTGCAGATACTGAAAATAGGTACAAAAGCCAAATATCTGGGCATCCAATCAGTATAAAATTTGAATACCAGATAGCATACAACACTTCCTGCTTCCAATAGAAACCAAAGAGTGTCAAAATTATGGAAAACTGTAAATGTTTGAGATGTTGGGGCTCACTTTAGAGAGTCCCAAAATACTGAGACTAAATGACAAAAAATATGGACTTACATATATTAAGTCTGAGATGGTCATTTCTCAGAATATTTCAATTTCTCCAAGGAATAGTAATCTCAGAGTTGAAATAATTATTATTTTTTTTTGGGGGGGGGTGGTTGCAGAGGGGCTTGCTCCCTGGTAAAAAAAGAAAAAAGTTTAAATGAAGAAAGAGATGTTTGCTATTCACTCTTCTCTTACATTTTCAGTCTGTTTTTTTTTTTCTGATGTGTTGGCAGTCAGCATTACTAATGATGACTTTTCACAAGAGTATACATCAAAATAAGACGCCAGCACCAAAGATGAGCTGAAATAAATTTATTGTAGAAACAAGTGAACTAGACCGGTTTCAGCATATAGCTTTCTTCAGTAGTATAGACTATAGTACTGAAGAAAGCTATATGCTGAAACCAGTCTAGTTCACTTGTTTCTACAATAAATTTATTTCAGCTCATCTTTGGTGCTGGCGTCTTATTTTGATGCATACTAGTTTGGTTGCCTTGCATCAGCCGTACTTGCTAGCTTTTCATTGCTGCTTTTCACAAGAGTGCCTGGAAAAATAACAGCACATTGTTAACGAGACAGTGTAAAATCTGCTGACTTTAATGAACTGCACTGTAAAATTCTACCACACAATGTCATTTATTTTTCCTTCATAGAGGTTCATAGGTATATACTAGGCTAATGACCACCAGGGCCTTTATAAGTCTACCCATGCACCCCGACCCAATTGTGTCCCCCTGCACATTGGGAGTCTATTAGGAGTGGTATGTTAGTTAGGAGGTGGTCAAGGAATTTGTATGTTAGGTAATATTTTACTTATTGTATGCTTCTGTCCATAAGAGACATAGGGGCATGATGATTTCCCAACCAATGGTCAAGGTTACATTTCAATAGTGTCAGGGATGAATTCTGCTTCACATGGATGAGCTGCCTATTTCATAGAAAAGGGATCCTTTGAGACACATATTGGTCTCACTAGCATGTTTTATTTATGATACAAGCAAAGTTTAAATCCTTGGATCTAGTGCTTCTAGTGCTGTTCATTTTGCAGGTGTGCAAAAGATCCATCAGGGCTGGATGTGAGAATGCCTTATATGCCAGGCATAGATCACATCTCAATATCATGTAAGGGACTGAGTATATATAGATTGGGCCTGAAGGCAATCTATGTGGGGCAGTATGTTAATACCCTGGATTCTCCTAATGAGAAACCTCTGTGGGCATTTTAACTGTTGCAAATGCCTGGCCAAGTACATGTTGAAGGGGGCATTGCATTCAATGATGGATCTGATAAGAGCCAAATAAAGTGGTATTATAACTTCCTTTGACCTGAATCTCATACCCTTCCTTATAAGTTAGTCAACACAGAATGATTTTCTTAATATCTTGGCTACATTCACAGGTTTATACTAGGCTATTGACCACCAGGGACTTTACAGGCCTAGCCATACAACCCAGCCCAGTTTTTCTTCATGAATTCCTTGGTCAAAGGTCAGATTACTGTCTACATATGTTTTTTGTACTGTCTACATGCTTACAGATCCCTAAAGAACAAGTCAACTCTTAGAGGTTTTTTATCAATGGAGTATGTTAGTAAAGAGGTAGCTGAGGGATATGTGGGGGAGTTTGTTAGTTGGGGAATAATTTACTTACTTGCTTGATTACTGTCAACCTCTGTCCATCACAGACATGGGGCCCAGACCGGGGTGAATTTGTGATTCCCCATGCAATAATCATGCAATAGGGTCAGGGCTGAACTCTGCTTCACATAGATTGGAGGCTTATTCCATAGCATGACACATATT
Source organism: Protopterus annectens (assembly GCF_019279795.1). Taxonomy (NCBI): domain Eukaryota; kingdom Metazoa; phylum Chordata; order Ceratodontiformes; family Protopteridae; genus Protopterus; species Protopterus annectens. Next base: position 1,714,089,386 of record NC_056726.1, on the reverse strand, counting down.
GATGTCGCCAACATATTCTGTTTATGTTCCAGGCAAAGTTCAAGTCCTTGGATCTAGTGTTTCTGGTGCTGTTTGTTTTGTGGATGTGAAAGAGAGCCATCAGAACTGTATCTTAAAAGCATTATATGCTTGGTGTAGATTGCCTCTTAGCAATCAGTAGGACACTGAGTACAGAGACAGGGCTGTAAGGTGATCTGTGTAGAAAAGGATATTCATGCCCTGGATTCTCCTGGTAAGTAACCTATGAGAGTGTTCTAACTGTTGCAAGTGCTTGGTTAGGTATGTGCCAAAGGAGGCATTGTACTTAATGATGGGTCTGATAAGGGCTGAGTAGAGTGGTATTATAACTTCCTTGGACATGGATGCCATAACCTTGCTTCTGATTTGGGGAACATAGAATGATTTTCTTACTGTCTTGGTTATGTGTTTGTCAAAGGATAGATTACTGTTTGCATATATTCCCTGATCCCTAAGTATTGGGTCAACTCTTAGGGGTGCTTTATCGATGAAGTAATTAGCTTGGATGGATGATTTGCCAAAGGACAGTATAATGAATTTTTGCATTGAGTTTTACTCCATGCCTTTGACACCAGTCATTTGTTTGTGTTAGACCATCTTGTAGAATTTTGCAGTAGTTGGGGGATCTATGATAGCTCCCAATGTGTAGTCATCTGCATACTGGGTGAGCCAGAGGCCTTTGACATTAGTCTTGACTTCTGTAAAGTAGATGTCAAACAAGAGCAAGCCCAAAATTGAGCCCTGGGGTTTCTCCGCTGGTGTCCATACTCTGTCTGCTGATGGTCTCACCTATCCTGACTTCTTGGGTCCTAGCTATGAATCAGTCAGCAATCCAATAATTTATGGAGGGGTTTATGCTAGTTCCGATAATTTGCCAACAATATGTGAGTGGGGTATTGTATTGAATTTCTTGGCCAGGTCAAGGTAAGCATTATGTGCCATTTTCCTGTCATCCATAGCTTTTGTGACCCTCTTGAAAACATCTACCAGGATGAGTAGGCAAGACCTTCCCTTAAGAAAGCTAAAATGGGATGGGTCCAGTGTCTGTAGGTTGCCGATGTCCTTGTTGATCATTTCCATGATAATTCATTTCATAGCTTTGCATACTAGACATGTTAGACTTAAGGGTCTGTAGTTCCTGGGATCAGATAATGGTCTACCCTTATGAAGAGAGATGACCATTGTGACCCTCCATTCATCTGGTACATCACCTATTTTAAGGTTGAAGTTAAACAGACCATCAAGTGGTCCTGCAGCCATTTTTTAGGTTATTTAGAAGGCAACTGAAGATATTGTCAGGACTCATTCAAGCAGTATTTTTGACCATAATGGGCACCTGCAACGTGTTGGTCAAAGGTTAGATTACTGTATACATATGTTTTTGTACTGTCTATATATGTTTACAGATCCCCAAAGAGCAAGTTAACACTTAGAGGTGTTTTATCAATGGAATAATTGGCTTGTGTGAGCATTTTTGCAAAGGGCACTATAATGCACTTCTTGGCATTGAGTTTTAAACTGTGACTTTGGCACCGGATATTTGTCTGTGTTAAGCCCTTTTGTTGCAGAATGATAGTTTCATGGGGAAATCTAAGATAGCTCTCCATTTACAGTCACCTGAGAGATTGGTGAGCCAGAGACCCTTGACATTAGCTTTGACTTCTGAGATGTATATGCCAAACAAAATTGGGCCCAAAATAGAGCCCTGTGGTATTCTGCTGATGACCTGCCTCTTGATGGAGGTGATCTCTCCAGTCCTGTCTTCTTGGGTCCTATCGGTGAGCCAGCTGGCAATCCAGTGAGTTATGTAGGGATTTATGCCTAGCTTGGTGAGTTTCTGAAGAAAAGAGATGTAAGATGTGCATCCTTTTTCTTTAAATATTGGTGCCATAAGTATGTTGATCATGTAGTGTGTTTTTTTTATAAATCAGGCAGCTTCAAAAATCACATGTGATTGGATGAGTAGAAAATTCTGTCAATGGAAGATTAAGCCTTAAAATAGAGACATACCTCCAAAAATAGGAACATCATACACAACATAAATCATGCTTGAAAATAGGTACATCCCTTCAAAGCAGAAACAGTTGATAGGTCTGATGATCTATTCAAAGAGTATTTCAGTAATTGCCATTGTATCTAGTGTACATCTAAAGACAGAATTTGGATGCATTTTCTGTCAATTAGGGCAGATGGAACTATATTTTTCAGTTGCAGTGAAAACACCTAGCCTAACAGATCTAACTAACACTCCCAATCTAGTTTTTTTAATTTAACCAAATGTCCTCCATGTATGTGACTGTCGGATACTATTAATAAAAGCTGAATAAATGGCTGCTGTAGCAGCAGGTGTCTTCCTATTCCTTTTTCAGCTACACTCCCAAAGGCTGTTCATCTTAGAGACCTGCTGCGGATATGGGCACAGCCTGGCGCGAGACTTACACCCTTTCCCCCAGATTTTCAAGGGCCGGCAAGAGCTCACCTGACGCCGCAGTAACCGCAAAACTTTCTGGGGCGTGGGCCCCTCTCTCAGGGCAAACCCATTCTAGGGTGCCCTGCCCTTTACAAAGAAAAGAGAACTCTTCCAGGGGCCCCCGCCGGCTTCTCCGGGATCATTTGCGTCACCGCACTGGAAACCGTGAGGTGCCCATCTCCGCTGCTCCGGATTCAGGGATCTGAACCCAACTCCCTTTCGATCTGCCTAGGGCGACGGATGCCATCGCCGTCCCTTCGGAATGGTGCTCGCCTATCTCTCAGGACTGACTGACCCATGTTCAATTACTGTTCACATGGAACCCTTCATGGGGACACAGAATGGTCTGGCAGCCTCCAGGAGATCTGGGGAGACGGGGACCATGGAGCTCTGGACCAGAAAGGACCAGGCCGCGGAAGTCCCGATGAGATCAGATCTGCCCTCTGTGGTCAGGGGGAGGTCTGCAGGGCTGGCCGGGATCAGAGGGAGGTCCCCTGAGAGGCTGCAAGGGCACGGGGGACACAGAATGATCTGGAAGCCTCCAGGAGATATCTGACCCGAGAGAAGAACTCCCCCGCCCTGGTAGAAGTGGAATCCTGGAGGGGTCCCTCCCCATGGAAGGGAGAGAGGGGCTGAGATCAGCTGGGCCAGGACAGCTCCCGCCTGGGTGAGGGGGGTCCGAACCACGGCTCCCTCCAGGTGGAAGTCCTCAAGGGAGCGACCGGTGGGAGTCTGCGGGACCCCAAGAGCTCCTGCCCGGCAGGGGGAAGGCGTCTGACCTCACCCGGTACCCGACGACATCCTCAAAATATCGCAAAGTCCCCGGAACCCCTCTGGATGGGAAAGCATAGGGCCGCGGAAGTCCCGATGAGAGCATATCTGCCCCTCTGCAGCCGGGAGGAGTTCCTCGGGGCCGGCCGGGATCGAAAGGAGGTGCCCCTGAGAGGCTCCAAGGGCACGGGGGCACAGCCCTGCCAGGCAGCCTCCAAGAGACCTGGGGGAGATGGGGACCATGGAGCTCTGGACCGGAAAGGAGTGGGCCGCGGAAGTCCCAATGAGAGAGGCTTTGCTCCTCGGCGGCCGGAGGGAGTTCCGCTGGGCTGGCCGGGATCGGAGGGCAGCCCTCTGAGAGGCTCTGAGGGCAGGGAGAAACAGAACAGTCTGGCAGCCTACAGGAGATCTGGGGGAGACAGGGACTGTGGAGCTCTGGACCGGAAAGGAGCAGGCTGCAGAAGTCCCGATGAGAGCGTGTCTGCCCCTCCACAGCCAAGGGGAGTTCAGGGGGGCCAGCCGGGATCGGAGTGAGGTCCCCCTGAGAGGCTCTGAGGGCACAGGGGACACAGAACAATCTGGCAGCCTCCAGGAGACATCTGACCCAGGAGGACAACTCCTCTGCCCCGGTAGAAGTGGAAGCCTGGAGGGGTCCCTCCCCACGTAAGTCCAGAAGGGAAAGAGGGGCGGAGATCGGCTGGGCCGGGAGAGCTCCCGTCTAGGTGAGGGGGGTCCGGAACTCGGCCCCCTCTGGGTGGAAGTCCTCAAGGGAGTGACCGGCGGGAGTCCGCGGGACCCCAAGAGCTTCTGCCAGGCAGGGAGAGGGCGTCCAACCCAACCCAGTACCCAACGGCATCCCTGAAATATTGAAAAGTCCCTGGAACCCCTCTGGATGGGAAAGCATCGGGACGCGGAAGTCACAATGAGCGTGGATCTGGCCCTCCACGGCTGAGGGGAGTTCCATGGGGTCAGTCACTCCCCATGGGTCTGTCCTCCCGGTCGTCCACCGGGCAAGTGCAATCTGGCAAGATTTGCCAGCCTCCAGGAGTTAAGGGACGATGGAGCATCCCGTGGGGAGTGTGAGTCCGGGTCCCAGCCCCGGGGAGAATGCCTCCCAGCAGGTGCCCTCACGGCGGGTCAGCTGAGGTGCCTCTCCCGGTCATCCATACTGATCAATCTGGCTGACAGACTCCCACTGGTGGAGTGCCCCCGTGGAGTGGCCCTGCGGGTCATGGCCGGTGGGTTGAGCCTCTCCTCCCCAGGAGCGAGGTGTGGGTGGGGGGCATTGAGCATTCCACACCCCTTGGCAGTGAAGTTGAGGAGAGACCAATGAGTCCGGGCCGAGGCGAATGGGTCCTGCCACGTACCAGGTCACCCCACTCCAGCGGGTGCCCCCGAGCGCGGGAGCTCTGGGAGCTCTCCCTCCCTCCCTCTCTGGCTCTAGCTCAGCAGCACTCAACGCCGGCCCGTGGTCCTCTGGGGTCATGACCACCAGTCCACAACCAGCACCCGTGGTGCCCCATCTGCGGGGAGAGGGACCCCTCCCGTGGGCGGAGGTCATGGGCTGCGACCCCTCCCCTCCACCTGCCTGCCGAGGTGCTCCTATCTGGTTGATCCTGCCAGTAGCATATGCTTGTCTCAAAGATTAAGCCATGCAAGTCTCAGTGCACACAGACGCTACAGTGAAACTGCAAATGGCTCATTAAATCAGTTATGGTTCCCTTAATCGCTCCACCGTTACTTGGACAACTGTGGTAATTCTAGAGCTAATACATGCTGACGAGTGCTGACCTTCCGGGAATGCGTGCATTTATCAGACCAAAACCAATCCAGGTCTCGGCCTGGCAGCTTTGGTGACTCTAGATAAACTCGGGCCGATCACGTGCCCTCGTGGCGGCAATGCAACATTCGAATGTCTGCCCTATCAACTTTCGATGGTACTACCTGTGCCTACCATGGTGACCACAGGTAACAGGGAATCAGGGTTCAATTCCGGAGAGGGAGCCTGAGAAATGGCTACCACATCCAAGGAAGGCAGCAGGCACGCAAATTACCCACTTACGACTCGGCGAGGTAGTGTCAAAAAATAACAATACAGGACTCTTTCGAGGCCCTGTAATTGGAATGAGTACAGTTTAAATCCTTTAACGAGGATCTATTGGAGGTCAAGTCTGGTGCCAGCAGCCATGGTAATTCCAGCTCCAATAGCGTATATTAAAGTTGCTGCAGTTAAAAAGCTCGTAGTTGGATCTTGGGATCGGGCTAGTGGTCCACCGTGAGGTGAGCTACCACCTGTCCCAGAGCCTGCCTCTTGGCGCTCCCTCGATGTTCTTAACTGAGTGTCCCAGGGGTCCGAAGCATTTACTTTGAAAAAATTAGAGTGTTTAAAGCAGGCCGGTCGCCTGAATACTTCAGCTAGGAATAGTGGAATAGGACTCCAGTTCTATTTTGTTGGTTTTTGGAACTGGGACCACGATTAAGAGGGATGGCTGGGGGCATTCGTATTGTGCAGCTAGAGGTGAAATTCTTGGACCGGCGCAAGACGAACTAAAGCATTTGCCAAGAATGTTTTCATTAATCAAGAGCGAAAATTGGAGGTTCGAAGACGATCAGATATCGTCGTAGTTCCAACCATAAATGATGCCGACTAGTGATCTGGCAGTGTTATTCCCATGACCCACCGGAGAGCTTCCGGGAAATGAAAGTCTAAGTCTTTGGGTTCCAGGGGGAGTATGCATTCAAAGCTGAAATTTAAAGGAATTGATGGAAGGGCACCACCAGGAGTGGAGCTTGAGGCTTAATTTGACTCAACACGGGAAACCACACCTGGCCCGGACACGGAAAGGATTGACAGATTGATAGCTCTATCTCGATTCTGTGGGTGGTGGTGTATGGTCGTTCTTAGTTGGTGGAGCGATTTGTCTGGTTAATTCTAATAACGAAAGAAACTCCACCATGCTAACTAGTTATGCAGCCCCGTGCGGTCGTCTCCAACTTCTTAGAGGGACAAGTGGCTTTCAGCCACACGAGATTGAGCAATAAAAGGTCTGTGATGCCCTTAGATGTCCAGGGCTGCACGTGTGCTACACTGAATGGATCAGTGTGTCTCTACCCTTGGCCGACAGGTCCGGGTAATCCACTGAACCCCATTCATGATAGGGACCGGAGATTGCAATTATTCCCCACAAACGAGGAATTCTCAGTAAGTGTAGGTCATAAGCTCATGTTGATTAAGTCCCTGCCCTTTGTACACACTGCCCGTCGCTACCACCGATTGGATGGTTTAGTGAGGTCAATGGATCGGCCCCACTGAAGTCGGTCACGGCCATGGTGGTGCGCCAAAAAGACGATCAAACTTGACTATCTAGAGGAAGTAAAAGCCGTAACAAGGTTTCCATAGGTGAACCTGCGGAAGGATCATTAACGCAGAGGGTCCCGGGATGGTGCTGTCCCCGGGTACCAGGGCCTCTCACACTCCACCGCTCCAACCTTCCATGCCTCTCTCTCTACACCTCTCTTGGACTCCCATCTCTCCGCGCTCCCCGAGCCCATGGCTCCCGGGGGGAGGAAGGGAGGGAGAGGGGGGGAGCATGAGAGCAAGGGGTGGCATCCGTCCCCACCTCACCTCCCGGTGGTGGGAGGGAGGGGAATCCGCCCACGCGGCGAGAGGCTCACGCACCCCTCTGTGCCATGTGGGGATAGTGGTGGGGGGCACACCCGGCGGTGCAGTCCACCTCGTGCCCCAGAGGTGGCTGGCTCCCTGCACAGCAGGGGGGAGGGAGAGGGTGCTGTCCTGGCAGGAGGGCGGTGACTTCCCCTCCGGCTATGCAAGGCTGCCCCGGGGGTGGCACAACAGAGTCCTCTCCCCTCGATGTTGGTTATGGGTACCTGCGGAGGACACCCTGCCCCATGCGGGGTGTCGGTTCAAAGACCTGCTGCACGAGGCCAGTAACCCTGGTCCAGGCGCCCGCGACAACATCAGTGAAACCTCACATGCTCGTCTCGAGGTGCGATGCTGGGTGGGCAGCATTGCCCCCGGTGGACGAGAAGCAGTACAACTCTGAGTGGTGGATCACTCGGCTCGTGCATCAATGAAGAACAAAGCTAGAACTAATGTGAATTGCAGGACACATTGATCATCGACACTTCGAACGCACTTTGCAGCCCTGGGTTACTTCCATCGCCCCAGGGGGTCGTCCGGCCCCTGCGGAGGGTGAGACTGAGGAGTCGAGGGAGCCCATGGTGGGCCCCCCATCCCCCTAGGGAGAGATGCGGATGGAGCAGATGAGTCCCCCCACCTCCCCGAGCCGGGAAGCCTGTCCGAGGATGGGAGGAAGCAGGCACGTGTCTGGCTCACCCCCCCGGAGGCTGTTGGTGGTAGTGCCACCAGGTTGCCCTCCCGAGGTGGATCCTGATGCCCACCCGCCTGGTTCCTGTGCACTGGGGCCATGTCGGCCGTCCTCCTCCTGCCGCCTGGAAGCCCAGGGGCGGGGGGTGGCGGGCACATGGGGGTTCCCAGGGAGGGGAGAGAGGATGGCCTGCCTGTCCACACCCCAGGGGCCCCCACAGTCCCACCGCCAGCCCCCCACGACCCCACTTGGAACGCGACCTCAGATCAGACGTGGCAACCCACCAAATTTAAGCAGGAAACTAACCAGGATTCCCTCAGTAACGATGAGTGAAGAGGGAAGAGCCCAGCACCAAATCCCTGCCCAGGCGATGGGTGCAAGAAAACGTGGAGTACGGAAGTCTGTCTCCCAGGTGCTGCCCAGGGGCCCAAGTCCTTGTGATCGAAGGTCAACCCGTGGACGGTGTGATGCCAGTAGCGGTCCCCTGCAGGTCGAGAGCAGATCTTCCCGGAGGCAGATTGTTTGTGAATGCAGCCTACAGCGGGTGATAAACTCCATCTAAGGCTAAACACCAGCACGAGACTGATAGCGGACAAGTACCGTAAGGGAAAGTTGAAAAGATCTTTGAAGAGAGAGTTCAAGAGGGTGTGAAACCATTCAGAGGTAAACGGGTGGGGTCCGTGCGGTCCACCCAGAGGATTCAACCCGGCGGCCGTGCCAGCCGCCCGGGCGAGGCGGATCACCCTCCTCTGAGGCAGTATGCCAGGACCGGCTCCAGGTCGGCTGGGAAGGATGTGCAGAAGGTGGCTGCCCTCCTCGGAGGTGAGTGTTACAGCCCACAGCATCAGACCTCACCATGCCCCGGGGTCGTGGGAGACGACCACTGCCGCACCCTCCCCTGCCTATGCGGTGGGGTCTGGGGGCCCCCAGCTCCCGGCAGGACTGTTGACTGTGCCTGACTGCCCTCAGTGTGGCCCGACCATGTCCCGCCACTTGGCTGGCGGGCTCACCTCAGGTGCCTGGGGTCCACTGTGACATCGGTGACCCACTTGTCCTGTCTTGAAACATGGACCAAGGAGTCTAAGAGATGCGTGAGTCCGAGGGTGTGCAGGAGACCCCATGGCGCAATGAAAAAGGGCCGGCGAGACTTACACCCTCTCCCCTGGATTTTCAAGGGCTAGCAAGAGCTCACCTGATGCCACCAGAACCACGACGCTTTCTAGGGTGCGGGCCCCTCTCTCAGGTCGAACCCATTCCAGGGCACCCTGCCTTTTACAAAGAAAAGAGAACTCTCCCAGGGGCCCCCGCTGGCTTCTCTGGGATCATTTGGATCACCAGGGCCAGCCGGGATCAGAGGGAGGTCCCCCTGAGAGGCTCCGAGGGCACGGGGACACAAAATGGTCTGGCAGTCTCCAGGAGATCAGGGGGAGATGGGGACCGTGGAGCTCTGGACCAGAAAGGACCGGGCTGCGGAAGTCCCGATGAGAGCGGATCTGCCCCTCCGTGGCCAACGGGAGTTCCTCGGGGCCAGCCGGGATTCAGAGGGAGGTCCCCCTGAGAGGCTTCGAGGGCACAGGGACACAGAATGGTCGGGCAACCTCCAGGAGATCTGGGGGAGACAGGGACCATGGAGCTCTGGACTGGAAAGGACTGGGCCTTGGAAGTTTCGATGAGAGTGGATCTGC